>NW_022995750.1:3090834-3167410 GCF_900245975.1 Drosophila guanche | reverse complement strand
GGGGGGGGGTGGGGTTTATTTCCCTATGAATGCTTTTTTTTATATATATTTTACAAGTATTTTTTATTTAATTGTTTGCAATTCTCGCACTGTTTTCATTTTAATGATCTCTCTCGTTCTGACTCGTTTTGAATATAATTTCCATTTTAATTACAATTTTCGGGGCAATTGTTGAAATTAAGAACAACAACAGAACAGAAAAAATAACAGTGGTGTGGTGGAAATTATATATGTACATATATTTGCTAGGGGTTTTCCGACTGCTTATTTCAATTGCCTTTCCGCTTTATTCCTAATGGAATTTTTAACTATTTTTCCTCACACAAATTTCTAGGGGGACAGAGAGAGGTTTTATGCATGGTTTTTCCATTCACGAATATATATCGTATCGTATTTAATGTTAATGGCTATATAAATATTTATTTAGTTACATAACAAAGTAGCCTGCATGCTTAATATTAACAGTTTTTAATTTACTTATTTTCCTCCTCTCTGACCAAAAGTTTAGTTTTCCAGTTTTTAGTTTTTCCCATTAAAGATTTGTTTACACAAAGCCAGAGCCGGGGCCAGGGCCAGGGCCATTGACACACCTGTACATGATTTGATTTCTTGTTCTGTTTCTGTGTATTTTCCTCTGTAAATTGTATTTTATTTTTTCGAAATTTCTTGTGTAGTAGATTTTGTCTATGGGTTTTTTTTTCGTTTTATTATTTACACAATACTCGTACTCGTACACAATTTTTAATTCAGTCTTTGGAAGAATAACATTCTAGATTCTTTTTTCTGTTTTGGTTTACAATTTCTTCGGTTTTTCTTATTATGTTTCGCTCTGTCTACTGAATATTATTATTTTATTCTAAAAACAAAACGGATTGTGGCGGAAACTTTCTCCATAAAATGAAGTTGTAAGTGTTTTCATTGGTCCTAATCGGTTTTAAAGATGCAGACAGTACGTTTCAGGGCTAACAATTGAAGAAAATTATGGAAAATGTATCGAAAAAGTGGTCGAGATTTTTAATAATTAAATAGCTGTCAAAATTGTGTTTGAAAATGTAGCAGAAATGGTGATAAAAATATGTAGAAATTATGAGAAATCGAAATCGTGTCGAAAGGGGTCTAAAAATAATAAGAAGAATGGGCGAAATGTTAGTCGTATAGTAATACAAATATTGGTACAATTGGTTGTCGAAAATGATTAAAAATGTAATTGAAAGTTAATGTAAGTAAATGTAAGTTAAGTCAAGGTATCAAAATATTGGTGACAAATCTAGTTCTGAAAAGCCCTGCATATATTCCAACAAAATTATAAAAATGCATTAGAAAACAGAAACTTTACCTCAAACCATAAATCTCTATGATTTATTGCAAAAACTGAATATTTTACCAACTTGTGGGTGTTTTTTGTTTGATAATGAATCCCAACAACACTCTCTACTCTTTAGTTATAACTATATACAATATATATACGATCTATATATATTTTATATATGTAATCATAAAATCAACTAGCAACAAAGTTATAGCTTGGTCAGCGAGGATTAGCATTGGATTTTAAATCCTGTTACATCAGGATAGAGCATTCATACACTTACGCGCTATATAGAGAGAGATTCAACCATTCACCCGGGGAATATTGACACATACACTCACCGACAGCTGAAACTTGTAAGGAAAACGGAATGGAAGGAGATGGGCTGGGGTGTAGGGCATAAAGGCTATGGATTATAGGATGGACTGTGCGCTTAGAGATCACATTTAAAACGCACGGTCAATTAATGTCACACACGGAGCTCATCCATTAGTGGATGTTGCTGCTGCTGCTGCTGCTGCTGCTGCTGCTGCTGCTGCTGTTGCTGTTGCTGTTGGTGGTGCTGCTGTTGCTGTTGCTGCTGTTGTGTGGGGGCTGCCACAATCACAGGCACTGTGGGCGGGGTTGGCACCACCAATCCACCGGCTGTGGTTAGAACAGTGGTCATGCTTTGATTATGATGATTCTGCAAATGTTGCTGATGTGTTACCACGTGTTGTTGCTGCTGTTGCTGATGCGGCTGCTGCTGCTGATGCGACTGATGCTGCTGCTGGGAGGGGGAGTGCTGCTGTGCCTGCGCCTGTGTCTGCTTCATGCAACTCTTTTTGGTCAGAGTCCCGCACTGATTGCCCAGCACTTGCAGGGCATGTGTTGGGGGTACGACACCACCACCGCCACCCCCTGGATCCTGCATCGTTTTCATGTGCTTCGGAGGCGGTGGTGCGCGATGTGGAATGTCCGCAAATTCCGGTGGTGGAAGCTGATGATGCTGCATGGCATGATGATGGGATAGGATCGTGCCAGGGTCGCTCTTTGCATGGATTGTCAGCGTCTCCAGATCCCCACAGATGCTATTTGAGATTTGGCCATTTTCTTGCCTCTTTAACTTTGTCTGAGGCCGGGGCTCACTCAAACGCGTCTTATCCCGCTGATAGTAAACACCAGCAAAGATTAAGACATTGAGAATCAGCAGGGAACATCCGATGGCAATGGTGACACTCAGTGCCGTGGAGTATGCCGCAAAGCCATCGTTATCCTGCGAGGCACTGGCCGCTCCACCGGCCGCATGATCCGGATCCATCATGTCATCGGGATAGATTTTATTCCCGCCATAGCGTGTGCCATTCCGCTGTAGAGAGGAGGAGGGGGAGCTGAGATTCAGCAGAGAAAACACTTGATTTGTAAAAATCGTAAAATTTCCCATTGCCGCTGCATTCGCTGCCCTCGAGGTGTAGGGGGGATTCAGCGGTTTTACAGAGGCATCATTCGGTATATTGTTATCCTCCTCATCGTCGTCGTTCAGCTGATGATGGGCTGCGGGGACATTATCGCCCCCTGGCTTGTGCAGATCCGGTATAAGATTCAACCAAAACGATAGACGATGTGCCCGATAATGATTCTTGAGCTTTGGTTTGGTGTCTGGAAAATAGAGAATTTGAAAAAGAAGAGGAGATTTATTTTCAGGCTATTCGGGGTTGTAATGCTAGGTTTTCTGGTTTTAATGAAGAATCGATAGGTATCGAAGCATGTTTTTATTTTTTAATAGTTATCGAACGAGTTTTTTGTATATAGAGATATCGAGATATTTATTCACATTTCTATGGATGTTTTTGCCAGAGCTCCATGTTTTCATGCAAATATGTAGTTATTCAAAAATATATTTAAATATTGTGAAAATTTGTGAAAATACTTATCGTTTTAATTATCCAATTTGTTATCAAAATTCCAAAGTAATAATTCTATACTAACCAAAATTCAAGTACTTCTTGTGCACACTCTCATACGCGGTCCATTCGATGGTCTTGTAGCGACTCCTCTCCTGTCGACTGCTGTGCTCCGTTTCCATTTGTTCATTTGGATTGCTGCATACAGTGAAAGGAAGGGAGTGGCAGCGGGGGAGTGGATGGATGATTAAACGTGAATTCAGTTGCATATGAAGCAGCCCCATTGCCTGGTTAGATGACCACAGCAGAGCACTGCCACTGCAGATGGCGTGGGAGTGGGCCATTTAACATTCCCTAGCCATTTACTACTTACCCAGTGCGCACAAAGTTGGCCCAGTAAAACATAACCACCTCCGATAGACTGATTTCGGTTTTCGTATAGTTGCGCGTGAAATGATTGAAACCACCAACGAGCGGTGCACCAAAGATATATGGCAGGTCCTCGCCATGGATGCAGCCCTGACGCTGCAAAACGTACAAAGAGAAAAGCAGAGTGAATTTAGTAGCCACTTGACCCTGATGCATGCTGATGATGATTTTTGGTAATCAATTTTCAATATACTCGCTAAGTGTAACTCCTGATTGATTATTAGTCCACGTTTTCTCAGCATATGGGGAGTCACACCTTTAGACCCCATTCCCTGCTTCTTCAACTCACCTGTGGATAATCCCCAAAGCGCGTCTGGTAGTCGAAGACATATAAATACGAGTTTCGGTGATCCGCCGAATGCAAATCAACAGTTTGTGCCGCCGGTGCCACAACTTGTGCATCGCTTAATGCTTCCAGTGTTTCATCGCTGCATAAAGAACGAGACAAGGGGGTTGAAAAATACAGGCATTCAAATCAAATAACAATTTTTCCAACCCTCAGACCAATGTAATTTTCCGCCTATTTTCCTCACATTACCTTCGCAATGGTTTTGCCTCTCTGCCATCGAGAGTTGTATGCTCAAGTGTGCATCTAACAAGCCACTTTTAAGGGCTGCCACTTTGGTTACCTGTTTAACCTTTAAAAGGGGTGGAGAATCCTCTGCAAAGGACGAAGTCTATTTTCGGGACTGATTTGATGCACTTCTCTTTTTATTTGGGAGTCCCTGTCTGGACAAATCTTTGCGTTTGTGTTTTTATTCACAGAATTTCAAATGCGAAAAGCGGAAAAAATTTGAATAAAAACCATTTGCATGGATGTCTCCCGACAGAAAATAAAAACCTGCGCTTTATGACAGCTGCACATTTTAGTTATAAAAATAAATACAATTTCCTGACGGTGACAGGGATTTCATTTCCCCAGAAAAAAATGATTATTAAATGTTGCTACAATTATTGTGGAAATTTCCAATTTAAAAGTACTGTCACGACACTTTTTCTTTGACGAAAAGAAGCTGCATGCAGTACCCGAAAGGCGCACACGAAAGTCTTGGGCCACGTTCCACAGATGAAGCATGAAACGTTGCAACTTCACGCACGTCTGCACACATTTCCGAAGCAGACCTCTACGCAAAGGAATATTAAGGAAATCAATTGATTTGTTTGCCCAAAAATATTGAAATGTAATTCCGCATAAATTATGCAAACACAAATAAATTGTAAACCAAATCGAATGGATGAAAGTCGCAAAACATAAATATCGATTGGAAACTGTATGAAAAGGCAAAGGAAAAACCATTTCCATTTCACTTTTATGCAGCATATGCAAGAGAATGCAGGCATTTTCCAGGAAAGCGGCTGCATTATTTATGAAGATTGACAGTCGGGGTGGGGCTCCGATTTGCATTTCATTTGCCATAAGATTGAAATCAAGATTCATACAAAGCCGCTTTAATTGAAAACCTCACGCGCTACGCCGCTCCATCGCTTGATGTGCGTGTGGGGGAGTAAGACATGCCATTGCGCATTTAATTAAGAAGAAAATATTTGTTTGGCATCCACTCTCGACTCCACTCCTTCTACCTCTTTTCGGTGGAGAATCACTGCCTGCTGTAACAGGGGAGCATAGGGGCACATACAAACGCAATTACTCACCGGATATTAATTGGATGCTGGACGGGCCTCTCCCAATCCGTATACTCGTTGACAATCGTTGCGAATATCTCGTTCAAATGAAATGTGTACGTGTTCCTCACGTAGGCCTTTAAAATTCTCGACCTTCGATCCGCCTCGATGCCATATTGCACATCTCCCGAATTGAAGCTGAAAAAGGCCTCGGCACGTGTCACACCGGCCATCAGGTCGTATCTGTGTGCGATGGCAGAAAATGAGTAAAGTGTGAATAAGCATGAAGAATATTCAGCAGCACGAAGGATAAGTAAGGAAGCAAAGGTTTGTGAAGGGAAAAGAATGCCCTTTCTGCCGATAAACCCTTTTCGTACTTGGCCCTCGAAAGAATTTCTGCTACTGGATAAGAGATGTAATCTGGATGAGTGTTCCACACTCTAAACTCTCAATATTCTTGAATTCTTATTTTTCTAAACTAATATTATTAGTTTAAGTTAATATGTTATTTTTTAAAATAGTTTTGTTGAAATCAGGGAGCGTAAATAATGGTTATTATTATTATATTTTGTGTTTGAAGAAATCATCCATTTAAAGTAGCTGCACAGAAGACTTAAATGGATCAATATTTTTTGTTGTAAACGTGTTTTTCCCGTTTGTTTTAACTCAATTATTAAGAATATGTATCAAATTTTGTTCTACTTCTCGTAATTCTGTAATTATGTATCATTGAGTTTTATCGTTTTTACTTAAATTTAATTATTACTTATATACATATCTTAATACATTTTATTAAAAATATTTATTATCAATAATGATTATGCTAAACTTAAACATGATTATTATTGAATGATTTTTAAAATTTTGCTTTATGATACGGATGAAAGCTATTTTATATGTACATAGATACTTCTTTTTAATTGTTGTTTAATTATACATTACTTTAATTTTTATTTTAAATTATTTTTTTCAGTAATGTTTCCTATTAGTTTTAATGTTCACTTTCGTTTTTTTTATATTTATCTTACACTTATCTCTCGTCATCGCTGCAGCCACAACAATTCATCTTTCTCTGCCTCCTGATTCCAATGCACTTTTAAACTGCTTGACTCTTGACTCTTCTCTCTCTAAGGAAAGTACATTTTGGGGTCATACGGATGCGTTTTCCCCTGTATGTTTTAAATGTATATTTTCTTCTTTTACATTCTCGTGGCTTATTTGCTTGGGAGTTGCAGCAGCGGAGATATCCAAAGGATATTTGGTAAACTTTGTATTTGCTCTTTGTGTACCATGTGTTTAATGGAATTCCTTTAGAAGTAGGGTTCTCCCTCTAGTGCTCTTCTGTGTGTGTGGGAAATGCTTTTAAACTGCACACAAACGAAATATTTATACTCCTTTTTTTCACTGACTAATAGCCTCTTGGGCATTGATGGAACACACGAAAGAGCTGAAGCCAGAAGGAGTATCCAGGATGCATATACAGATAAATTCCTAGTTAAACGAGTCTTGCATTGCACTTAAGTGGAGGGATATCCATGGGATATCTAGCTCAAAGAGACAGCTAGTTCCATCATTAACTATTCATTTGATTGAGTTTTATGTTAATTATAAACTCGAATTCAATTGCATATCGATGCTGCAGTCCGTAACCCAGTTTTAGGTTTCTAACATCAAAGCGTACCGCACATCAATTATGTGAATCGCAGCTCTAATTAGCTGTTAATAATATATATATTAACATTTTGTAAAATGGGCTGCAACACACACAAAGTGCATAAATCAAGTGGTACCACAATCGCCAGAGAAGAGGAAGGTCTGCTCTGTGCCACAACATTTGCGTGCCTAATGTGCATAAATTAATTACACTCCCAGCCCATGCAGGTGTGTGTTTCATGAATCTGTGTGTCTGTGTGTGTATTGTATGGCTAAGTCTTATCGGTGGCAAAACTAACGACACTTTTGAACACCAGATAAAGGGTAGCCTTTGAACTAAGCTGACGAAAAAAATAAAATTCAAAACGAAACTTTAAATTAATTATGTTGACCAGTACTTTCGAACAGAAAGAGTGCTCTGGTACAGTGGATACACGAAGGAGTGAAGTTATGTAGAAGGCTGGAAATCTGATCTTGATGGTATAATGAGTAATATTTGATTTGGATACAACTTTCTACAAGAAAGAATGCTAAAGAGCAACTGTTAGAGCTATGCGACATAAATTGAAAAAAGGAATGTATCTAAATTAAATGTATGACATAACTTTTAGTTCTTCAATTTGATTGAATGATTTCTCAATATTTAATGTATTGAATGCTTTCCCTTTAAATGCCTTCTAAATCCATTCTAAATTCCTCTTTTAAATGTTCACCTCTTCGTGTGTCAACTGTGCATAGCAAGTGATGTACATACATGATGGATGTGTGTGTGTGTGTGCAAGTGTTGAGGTAAAAATAATTAAGTATGTGCCTGGGCTTCGGCTGGTGCCGTGGCTTGGCTTTGGTTTTTGCCCCACAACTTACCTTGACAACTTGTTAATGGCAGTTTTTCTCATTAATACTGTATTAATTAAAAACAGTCCGTGCCATGAGTGAAAGAGCACATATGTACGTGTGTGTGTGTGAAGTGCCAGCAGAGCACCAAAGGCGAAGAAACAGCATTAAAAGATGGGGAAAATACAAATATGAAAGAGAATTATAATTTATTTTAATTATGCAAAGGAAATGTATGTACGTAAAAAGGAGATCTCAAATATTTATATCTCACCGATATTCTCCAGCTGTCCGGGCGTGCCCCAACCTCCAGCAGCGGCAATCCCTGCCTCTCCGCCGAGGCCATTCCCAGCGGCGGTGGAGGCCTGCGCTTGGGCCTGAGCTGCCGCCGAGCCTGGTGCTGGGGGAACATAATCTCCGCCATCGATGACCACACCATCGATGCTCGGCCCAAAGGCAAAACCGAATTCGGGCGGACGGATGGGAACGCTCAGCAGCTGCTCCAGCGTCTTCTCGCGCAGACACTTCATCAGATGCGCGTGCGGCAGGTCGGAGGCACAGTTCACATGGTGGGCCACGATGGCGGCATATTTTGCTGGATTGCTGACCAGTGACCAGGGGGCCAGGCCCGAACCGGACATGAGAATGGCGCGATTGAACAGTAGGCCTTGTATGAGACAGGAGAATGGCAGGGATTGCAGGCGAAATGTATTATCAGAGATGAGAGCACTACTTACCCTCTGGCACAGCCATTGACGATATGAGAAAGTGGACGCACGCCGCTCCAGTGCCATGTCCAGCGAGGGTTATGCTATTGGGATCACCGCCAAAGGCAGCAATATTCTCCTTGAGCCAATGCAATGCGGCAATGATGTCCATCAGGCCATAATTGGCCGGCAGCTTCGAGTATCGGTCCGTGTTGGCATTCAGAAATCCTGCAAATAATACACCGTTTTACCTCACATAATCGATGATTCGTTTGCCCGTAATGAACATTTAATCGATTTTGAGTAGTTGTGCAGTCAGTCGGGTCGGTCCTGTCGTTAGCTGCCTATTTAAAATGTCGAAACGCAATGGCAACGTCGGGCGACAGGCCACACTTTTTCCCTGCAAAGTCACGCGTGCAAATCATGATGTCAGCATTTCCGTTTCCTCTGCACCAGCTACACCAGCAGAGGCCGGAGGAGCGACAACGACAAAGGAGTGGATTGAGCGCTCAAATGAGGTCGCCACTAATTTCGCTTGTGAATTTGAATTTGCACAGTGTTTCGGGGCACACAGTGGTTGAAAAGATATTTGTTGGGGAGGAGATTTGTAAGATATTTGGTATTCTCTTAGAATAGTCAAAAGGGCCCTAAACATACAAAATTGTTGATATTTTGCAATATTTTCCTAGTATTTTATGGTATTTTGGAATTTGAATCTGTGGTTTGTGATATCTGTGATACATAATTTGTATTTGGCTGGTATTTTATCTCTTGAATTCTGGTTTTTAATCTGGTTGGCTTTTACCAATTTTTCTATTCTCTCTATGATTTTACAAGCTCTCAAAGATTTCATGATTTTTGAACTTTCATTCCATCCCGTTTTTCGCGCATCTTTGCTCCACAGCTTCCTGTGTGGATTTTTGTGTGCCTGACTGTAACTAAATTAGTTAGATTATGGAATAAATGTACGCCTCATTGCTGCTGCCATTGTTGCTGCTGCTTTAGTCCTTGGCTGCTGCCTCTGCTGCTGTTGTTCAACGGAAGTGCAGTTGATGTTGCAAGAGTACTGCAGGCAGGCGTCCAGTTACTGGCACTGCCACTCGTTCTGGCTTAAAAGCCGTCGCTCTGCACAGTCGATTGGTTGGCGGCACGTTTGCCTCATTGCACCGTCGACCTACAGTCCACACCACTCTCCACACAGAGTGAAGGAGGAGGTACTGCTGTCGTTCGTCGTTCGCTGTCGACTGTCGTTCTCTGGTCATGCACTCAGCATATCAATTAGCATTAGGATTTGAGTGTGCAGAGCACTTACCCAGCACTCCGAGGCGATAATTTATGGTTACCACCAATATTTGTCCATAGCTTGCCAGAACGGAGCCATCGTACGGATTGCCGCTGTTCCATTCATATGATTCGCCATGGACAAACACCAGAACAGGATATTTTGTAGGATTTCCACTGCTAGAAGACGAGGAAGATGATGATGATGAGGAGCTGGAACTGCCACCAGAGGAGGAGCTACTGCCCGTGGAATCACGTGAACCAACTGCAAAGGAAAATCAAGAAGTAAAAATATGTTAATTGACCGATCAATGGAAAAAATTGATTCTCCTTCCGTTGGGTGGAATTCCCGTGTAATATTTCAAGGGAAAATAATTGCAGGAAAAGATTTACACGAACGACAAAAACCCACAAAACCGTAAAACCCTTAAGCCCTGTTCATTAATCAACTGGAACTCTTGTTTCTACATTTGCTAAGGAAAATTTCTCAGGTAAACAAGGCCTTAAATCAGCCATCAACTAGGCTCACAAAAACGTAAGACAAATGAGCCACTAAGCCGGCAAATAGGAAAATTATATCCGTAAACAACTCTTTTTTTCGTCTTATACTCGTCGTGTGACGAAAAGCCAAAGTCATCAATGGAGCAGCAGCAGCAGGCCTTTCAGGTCTAGTGGTTCTCTCTTAATCTGAATGGACACGTTTTCCAGCTTAAGGAAAAGGCTTTTCTTTCGAGGGAGAAAGAAAACAATCATTGGATTGGATTGCCTGCTGACGTGTGGAGTGGGGGTATGCAGGGGATTATGCGGTATGAAGAGTGATATATGGGGCTACATGGTATGGTAACCTTTAAGTACGAGGCATGGGTAAAGTGTTTTAAAATTAAATATATCTCTTGCGCTTCCAGACATAAAAGATATCTATATTATTTCCTTATATATATATTTAAACGACACATTTAAAGCACAAACTAGAAACTAAATTCCCAAAAAGAATACACGAAAAATGCAAACAGAAACCTATCCCACCAAGAAGGAGCAGAGGCTGCAGGGATTGCAGGGTGGCTGCATCTTTGTTAGAGATATGTACATATCGTCATGTATCTACTAGAGAGTGCATGGCTTGTATCTGACATCAGTCCCCCTCCCTCCTATCTCTCTCTAAAAGTATAACAAAAGCAAGCACATGGAAAGAGTTCTCTCTTCTCCTCTGTTCTGGAACAAAAGAACTTGCTTATCAAAGCGGAAAAAGAGTTGGAAAAGGGCGGAGGATTGAGTTGGGTGGAGGGTTAGGATGTGGCTGAAGAAGTGCCACCAAACGAGGCACCAGGAAACCAAGTTACTGTGTCACTGACTTTTATAAATAGCGCGAACAAAGAGACTTCTCGTGTGGCAGACACAATGAAGGGAGGTTGATGCCGAGGAGACGACTCCATAAAAACCTAACACAAAATGGAGGTTAAGAGAACGAGAATCAATGTCAATATCTATATAAAAATCTTCACACTTTCAGGAGCTAATTCTATGGATAGCATCTCTGGCCATAAAGTGGCAAAATATTCTGTGAAAATGGGAAACTAAAATACATTTTTGTAGCGCAAGAACTTGGCCAAGTATTTTAACAAATTACCACACCACAAAATGGCCAACAATTTGGGACAATTTCTACATTAATTCTGGGCTAGGGGGAGGGGTCTGAAAACTTTACTAACTGCAGCCTATGAATGCTTTTGGTTTGCCACAAAAATTGGCCAACAAAAAAGGTTTCCTCAAAAGGGTGATTGGTGAGGGGGTGTGCGAGGCATGTCTCTACGCAACATGCAAACAGCATTTAAAACTTGTGTTGCTCTCTAAAAAACTTTTCTGCAAGTAAAAAGTTTTGTTGTCATTTCAGCATGAAATGTGCGACATTTGTATATGTCTGCATGTTGCATGTGCCCCTAAGGAGGGAGAAATTAAACTTTTATGACTGCCCCCAAGAAGGGGAAAAGGAGAAGCCTAAGAAAGTCAAGCCTGAGAAAGGGGATGTGATGTACCAGACACAGACAGAAGTTCAAAACCCCCAAACAAATGTCGCTAGTTTACCCCCGGAAAGAAAATTTCCTCTGCCATAATTTTCTGGAGGGAAATGTAAATATTTTGTACATATGACAAGTCGAGGAAGAGCGATGACTTTTAGGGCCCACTGTACGTGGGGCGTGGGTGCCTTGTTAATAAGTTGAAACATGTTTTAATTTACATGGATCCAATGCGTGTCTTTGGGGAATCCCTAATCCTTACGCCCCTTCATTGCTGGTGACAAGAAATGACATTTGCCACACTATTTGGAATACACTAGAAAGTTTTGTGTCTTTTGGGGGGCCCTGTGCCGACACTTTCTGGCATAAATTTAATCATACATTCGGGAGTGATGGGAAATGTGACATGTCCCCAATTTACGGAATTGTTTGGGAGCATTGAGTGACTAATGTGATTGACAGGAGCATCCCCCACCCACCGAAGAGGAGTAAGAGTTGTCAACGAAGGTGAGAAAGTCTGAGAAAGAGGTTTGAAAAGGGAAAGTGAGTTTCTAAAGAGAGTGAAAGTCCAAAATAAAGTTTTTTGAACAATCCTGAAATGATTACGCATCAAATAATGTTTTTGCTTCAAGAGAAAAACTATTAAAATTATGGAAAACTTTTCAATGCATTTTCTTGATTTTATGAATTTAATTTTTTTAAGTGCCATGAAGATTGAGTTTATAAGTATTTTTAGGAATAAAATCATTTATAAATGCGATAGAAGAAATATATTGGAAATACCTCACAAAGGAAATGCCTCTGAACAAAAAATATCTGTATTCATACAATGCAATATTTTGTTTTAAACATTTTCTCCGAACACACACATTTCTTGTGTTATTTTCTTTCTTTAGTGTTCTTTCGTTGTTCTCGTAATTTGCTTTTGAAATTCATTTTCAAGAATTCTATTGCTTTTTTGTGGCCTTACCACACCCCACACTCAAAAACACAAACTAGATCTTGCCTACCCCAACAAATAGGAAGAAAAACTAACAAACAAAAATATCGAGGAAAAGCTAACAAAAATAAAAAAGAAGAACTAAAGAGAAAAACTATGTTGAGGCCTTGAGGCAACCCGAAAAACTAGGTGAAATCAATATCCTCCAAGTCATTTTACTGTGGCGCCGTCCTCTTCATCCTCAAAACCCCTTTTGATTTCCTGTTCTGCCACCCCCAAACAATTGCTACTTGTGTTCGATGCTGGAAGATGCCCGTGCCCCACTGCCACCTTGTACCTTGCCACACTCATAACACAGAGAAAAATGTAGTTCATTTCGTTTTATGGTAGTTGCAAGAAAATTTCATTTCGTTCGAGCTTCAAGTTTAGTGTCGCCTTTTGTTACAGTCGAGATTTTGTTGGTGATGCTCATAAGTACAGTAAAGGTTCGATAAAGAGGTAACCTTTATGCTAGAAAAGGTGAGAATTTGTATACATTTCTTCAATATTTGAATACATGTGAACTTGTGCAAATATTTGTTTGCTGGGGTTTGCCCTTTGTGATTCCTAAAAAAAGCGAAAATAATGCCAGATACTCTAATGAGCCTCCTAATTAAAAAAATATTTTCTTAAGGAGTCCCCACCGTGTATTTTTCCATATTTTCTGCCACAGGTTTTTTTTTCCACAATTTAAAGTGTTTGTCCAACATATATTCCCTGCTTCTGCTTTGCCTTCTACTTCAATTTATTTTTCCTTTCGGACTTTTATCGATTTAATAAATTGCCGAACCGCCTTTTGCTCTCTCCTGTTTTTGTCTTCAATTTAAGGTTGAAAGGTTTTTTTGTTCACTTTTTTTTAGCAGAGTTTTTGAGGAGTTTTACAGGTGACATAGTTTAACAGTCACGTAGTTTTCCATCATCCTTTTTTGCCAGCAATTTTGTCACGTGGACGAATAGTCTGTGGACGAATAGTCTGGATTCATTTAATTCGTCGAGAAATCGTGAGCTCCTTAAACTTTGATATCTACTGTATTATCAGCTGTTTTTACCTCTGCATTTTGTTGTTTGCTATGAATTGAATCTGTTTAGATTTAAATATCTTAGTTTATTACTTTTCCTTAAGTTTTCATTTCTTTCGCTCCTTTTGCCGCCTTTCTCTATTTTTCAACTTCTCCGCACATTTTCTTTTTTTTCTCCCCTTTTTCTCCTTCTGTACTAAATGTCCCTTTATTTTTGGACAAATGTTTTCGATTTTGTGCACAACTTTTGGCTTTTGGCTTCGAGAAATGAATAGATTTCTTCTCCTTTTTTTTTGGCTTCTCGGAGCGATTAGGGGTCAATGGGGTCAAGAGTGACGTCCAAAGATTAACAGGAGAAACATCTTTCTGGGGCTTCAACTTTTTAGGCAATTGAATAATTTAATAGACAAGATAATAAATGTGTGGGCCCAAATGGTGATATCTGGTTAAACAGGGAAATGGTTTTAATGGGCAAATTTGTGCCGAAAAGTCAATTGAAATATCAATTAAACTTTTTGCGGTCTGTAGTTGAGTTTTTGTACCCTTATCCTTTTTTGTTTCATTTTTCTTTTAGTATTTGTTTAAGGCATGCATGAATGAGTGGGCCAATGCCTGAACGAGTAGGACTGAATAAAAGCGTAGAACAACTGCTGGAGAAGTTGTAAAACTCATCCCTACAGTTTATTTAAAGAAAATTCGAACTTTCGTTACATTTAAGTGTGGAAATATTACAGTAATTCCTCACTAAATGTCTCATCTAATCTTCCGGTTAATCTGTGTGTTCCGATAAGGTTAATGTACGGCACGTACTTGAGGAATATATTAGATGGAAATGCCGCAAAGAGCCGCAAAGGAAACAAAATGTCAAAAAGCAAGAGAGCGAGCGATGAAAATTATGATTTTCGTCATGGAAAATGCCGGTGAAGACACATAAATAAGTACCATGCCGTATACTCCATCCACTCACTTACACTCTCACTCTCTTTCTTACATAAAAGCTCATAAAAGAAATATGAATGGGGAAGAAGAGAGCAAGAAGTGAGGAGGCAGAGTATGAAGTTATCACGTGGACTCCTTTACGCACATTGCAGGCCATAAATTACAAAGTACTTGGCCTGCGACCACCCGCACACGCCCACAGCCCATCCCCCCATCAAAAACTCAATTTACATTCATTGTACAGTCACACACATGCGTGTATGGCCTCTTGCTTGCTTGCTTCCTGACTGATAAGCCCACAAAGTGAATGTGGAAAAAATGCCAAATGAAAGTGGGGAATCCCCCCGCAAACACAACAACGACAAGAACGAGCTGGAAAAGTCAAAGGGAAAAGGCAGCACAGCGCCAGGCCAAGTGTGAAGAAAAAATTGTTGCATTAAATTAGGAGCCACAACAAGAACAACCAAAAAAGGAGAACGAAGCACGTACTACCCTTTAAGGCTTCCGAATTCTTAATAATATATAGATGATTGGATTAATAAATATATTGGTGTATATAAACATATTGAAATGGATCAATTCATTGATAGATAAAAGAAAAATAATACTAATTTATATATTATTGCGATTTACGATGTTTACTGGGGTTTAGTTATGGAAGATCAGATGAAACTGACATTTCACACAATTAAATGCAAAGTCTCTTTCTTAAGCATACATTAAAAAGAGAAGCTTGCACTGTCTTCGCTTGGCTCTATTTATACAATTTTTCAAATAGCTTCAAGCAGTCATCCTACCCATATTTAAAGGGTATAAAGAGCATCGGTAGCAGGAAGCAGCAGCAGAAATCTTTACGATGCGTCACTTGTGTGTGCCCCAATGCCCCATGCCACATTTAAATGCCAATAAATCATTAAAAGAAACATTAAAAAACATGGAAAGTGTGCGAAAGAGGAAAGGAGAGTGCAAATGCAAATGGAAAATGTTTTCTACAAACTTTGCTTGATTTTTCCTTTACTTTCCTTTCATTTTCTTATATTGTTGAACTTTTTATAACCCACAAAATACGAGTTTTATTGCAATTTTTGTGCGCACCCTTGGCAGGCGTCTGGCACTTCGTAAAAACGTAAATTATTATGATGCCTAAAGACACAGTCAACAGCCAGTTAAAAAATGTATGAGTGATCCCCGCCATTTTCTAAGAATTTTTGCACGTTTTTTCGGTGGAGAAAAGCCTAATTTTGAAGAATTTTTGCACAGAGGCGTTGAAATGTTAATTGCTTGTATAAGTGGAAATAAGGATAGTCTAAAGCCGAAACACGTGTTAAATGCTTGTATGTCCCACTTAATGGAATTCTTGAAAACATAGATACACACACACACAGAGAAAGCGACAATATTTTGCCGCAAGCGTCTGGGAAGCGGGATCTGTGGGGCCACTTAATCTTAATGCATTCTACAGCTTAAATCCATGCATCAGCTTAACCCGAGGCTTAACCTGAAGTCAGTACGAGTGTATTTTAACGAAACCAATATTTGCGGCAGACACCTGGAAGAGAGTCCTAAAAAAAGGGAACAAAATGGAATAAGGAAAGGAGCTTCTGGTCTGCTGCGCCCTGCCCTGTCCTGAATGTTGTTGCAAATTGAAATATGCAATTTGTCGTAAGAGATTTTGTGTGGCTTTGCCACTGACTGTAGCTGCTACCTCCTGCTGCGGCGTGGGGTTGGGTCCTGCCAGTCCGCAGCAGTGGCTGCTTTTTTCTTTCTCCATTTTTCCATTTCGTATTATCGTTTAACAACATTATGTCAGCGTTCAGGCGTGAAAATGCTTAAGAAAATTGCAGAAAAAATTGCACAAAAAAGTGTGTGCTCCGAAATCGAAGACCTTAATAGTTTTTCGCATTTTCCAGCTGCAGCTGCAATTTATGGCTGCCACACACACCCACACAAACATAATTGCAATTCCAGTTACATTTTTGTGGCAGTTGTAGGTTCTAGCATCGGACAGAACTGCAGCTACAGAGCGTCTCATAAATGTATCCTACAATGTCCCCGAAGAGCAGCGTACACCAGGGTGTTTGCATAATGTGGCATCATTTTTATGCTGCATTTTAACGACTGACAGTCGAAGGAGGAAGGCAGGATATAATTGATGGCCTGCACATGGCAGCAGCAGCAGCAGGAAGGAGGAGCAGGCTCATCAATAACTAAACGTATGACGTATGCGTTATAAACAAATAAGCAAAAGATACAAAATAAGACCATTCATTCATCCTCTAGGACATCATCAATATCCGCCTAGATATCATCGAAAATTGTCAAAATATTAATGGCCATCAAGTAGTTCTTCTGCGTATTTTCGGCCTTTGGGTCTTTGGGTCCCTGCTTCTCTTCGCCTTGTAGCAAATTTATGTCTATTGCTACAACTATTCGAAGTATTTTTTGTAGCTGCTGCTTTTCATGCTTTTCATGATTGATAAATTTACTTTTACTGCCTGTCGGCATTCCTTGGTTGCTCCTTCGTAAAGATTTTTACTTGTGCTTGCCCTCTGTCTTTCATTCTCGCTCTCTCTCTCTTATGGCTTCGTTAGTAAATTATGGCCACTTCCGTCGTTTTTGCTGCTGTCTAATAAACTGAAGCCGTCATATGTTGTGTATTAGTGTCTGCCAAAAGTATCTGTGTATGTGGGGGAAGAAAACTTCACTTTTGTTGTGGCCACTGCCGAAAGAAAACAAATTGACGTAAGTCGTGTGTAATTTATAATGAAATATTATATACGCTCGTTTTGGCAGTTAGGCAGTCAAGTGTACTCTGAAGGTAATAAATGACAATGTTTCGTGGGTGTGTGTGTCTCAATGATGGTTATTTTCCTCTCACAAAGTGTCTATGTATCTTTGTATCTTCAGTTACAGAGCGTAGTTCGTGTGTGTGTTGGCCATTTAAGGACATGAGCTACAGAAATCTTGTAGGCTTTTGACAGTTGATTTTGATTATCCAATCGATTAGACATGGAGTTTCTTGGAAAAGAAGCTCTGTGACTTTTAGAAGGTGGAGGTAGCACTTTCTAAGAAACCACCAGGAAACTTTTGAGAAAGGTGTCACAAATGTCCCAGAGTAATTAACGGAAGTGAAAACTCTATAAATGAACAGAATGACGGCTTCAGCACACAGTCGATGGCTTTTTTTTAATGGGTTTTTAATTACTTTGAGGTCAAGCTAAAAAAATCAGGAAATCAGGGTCGAAACAAGCGAAGCTAATTTTAATTGCAAAATAAAATTCATTTAACGATTGCTTTGCTTTCATCCATTCTTTATATTTTACGTGATTCAGCATGCAATGGCAAAAAGCAGAGACATAGCAAAAGTCGTTTTGAGTGATTTGTAACAATGGTAACAATACCATTTAAAGCGGCTTACATTATAAACTAAATAATAAACCCCATATACTCATATATGTACGTTCAGTTCCATAAAACTGGTTGGCAATCCTCTATTTATAATTCCTCTTATCGACTATAAAATTGTTTGTGTGTTTCACCTTCATTTGATTGCCCGCCAAACTATCAAAATGCAATTTTGTTTGCACTTAAAAGCCAAGATTATTATGCATGCATTTCCCTATCCAGAAGGCAGCAGCTCCTCATGGAATATTCCTACGAATACGAGGATACTTTGGGGGACATAAGTCAACTGCTCAGCTTTTGCAGGGAGGGGTCTGGTCTCTGTGATTTTCGTGTGTGTCTACAAATTCGTGCCACACGGCGGGGTCATACTATATGACTGGGATCTAAGGTACCTAATGCACTCGTAGCATGCAAAATAGCAGTCAGTAACGCCCTGTAATTAGACTATGACACGCTAAGTGCACAAAAACAGCCACTGGCAGGCCAAATTAAAGGAAAATAGAAAGAAAATAAACGTATCTTATGGCGGAAATGCTTCAAGTGCATGCAATCAGACGTAACTTTTCCGCCCTGTGCTCCTCCCTATTTGTTTCTCCAGGCATTTGCTCATTTTCCATTTCAATTTGCACACACACATTTTTCCGCCTATCAACAGGAACGTACTAGCCACAAAATGTTTTTACCTTTTGCCTAATTCCTTAACCGTTTTTTCTTTTCTCTTTTATGTGGGTGCCATCATTTCAATTGCCACATTTGTTGACCCACACATCCAGGAATAAGGCTGCACTCAAGCAGGAAAGGGCCAAGAAGGGGCAGGAATATGGCCAATTATGAACTTTGACTTATCAATTTCTTGGAAAATGTCCTTACACACACACCGGACACATTTTGTTGGTCTCATTTAGTGCGCAATTTAAATTCAATGCCTTGAATCCATTTGCTTTACTAGATGCCGACCACTGTCCGTTTTCTGACGGTGCGTGTGTAAGTCTTTGCAGGACACATTCTTTGCTAGGGTCAAGTGGCTATTGAAAAGGTGAACTCGCTCTACGACCGCTTTTCCCAGAGATGTGACAAATTTTTGATGCATATTTTATACTACGCCCCGACTGTGGGCTTTCACTTCTGCAAAAACCTTCAACGGCTTCAACGGCTACGCCGGACGATGTGTGGGTGGAGGATGGAGGGTTTTTGATAAAACAAAAATACATATTTTAGAGTACCCCTCTACTAGGCCTGCTGGGGGCGTTTTGGTTAAAAATAAAGGGGCCTTTCTCGCTTTAAAAGCGCAATTTTCTGTGTCAATATTGGAATATTTAAATTTGCATAAAAAAGAAAAATCAACAAAAACAAAGGCGCCGGGAATCGGTCATGTTTCGTTGACTGTGAAGTGCTCTACAAAGAAAGCGTGGGGTTGAACGGGAGCGGGCTTAAGTGGTCTTTGAGATATTATTAGAACTGTCTGGGTGGGTAATCGCATTGGTAGGCGCAACGGTATATCAGCAAAGTGGATTCAAAGTTTTATGGTCTGTGTTGAATTGTGACAAATTAAAGAAGACTGATTTATAATTCGGTTTTATGTATTATTAAACAATACTTTAGTTAACCGATTACTTTAGTTAATATCTTCCCTAATGTTCTTTAGAATAAATCTCTACCCAGAGGAAAAGGTACGTGTTTCCCCTCGTATGTTCCCGAAACATGAAAAAACTATAAAGTGGCATGCAACATTGTTTTACGAGTAGAGGCTGAAGCGGCGTCGGAGGCTGGATGAGGAATGTCAGATGCACACTTGCAATCAGACACCCACACTCACATAAAATACATGCAATAGCGGCGGCCGGCCATCAGCAGAAGAGACTTTGCTTTTCATACATACATATTTTGTAGATTTATTGATAGGACACACCCAACAGGCAACCCAATAGGCAAACAGACACATGGGCATGTCGCGGGGGCAAACCCCCGCAAACACAAATGTACACACAAAGATAAACGTGTGTATACGCACACACAAACCCACACAGATATACACAATCAACATAAACGCTTTCTGTTAAAGTCAATATGTAGTCAAGCGCTTCGTTTATAACACAAAAAAAGTTGACAAAAGTTTCCGACATTCTCCTTTTTTTCCCCTCCACTGCTGCCTTGCTGCCTGCAAATACCATTCTTGTTTTTGTGTTTTTTTTTACTGTCCAGAGTATTTATGGGGTTTCCATCGTCACTCAATCGCTGAAGGTACCGACGAGTACGACTTCTGCTCGTAGGAGTAGTTGTTGGATCCCCAAGCCTAGGAAATTGCAATCGCAAGCAGCAAATACAATCAGGCAACACAAACGCAGACACAATCCCATCAGAATGGGGAGTGAAAAGAATGGAACGATTTGATGTATGGTAAAGCCCTAAATGGGATATGATTTGTGCTACAAAAAGTAGATGGAAAGAAAAGGGTCATGCTAAGACTATAACTAATTGGAAAGTGATTGGAATTAGGGTTTAAAATAAAGGAAAAAAGAAAGGTACGCCTTTAGAGGCAGAAGCATGCAATTGGGTTGTTTTTATGAGAACTTTATAAGATTATAAGAGGAATAACAAGGAATTAAAGGACTTGAAGGACTTGAACTTGAATTTTGACTTATTGGGAAAGTTTCAATATCATAGTCGCCTGTTTTAACCGCTATAAGCTTTCATTTTCAGCTAGTCCGTGTTTCCAGGAATTTCTTTGATTAAAATACAAATTCCCTTTTTCAAATACATGTAAATTGCTCCAGATTCTTATCAAAGAATCAAAAGAGATTAGAGCCCGAGTAAAGCCTCTAAATAAAAATCAGATTTCCGCGGAAAAATTATGTATTTGTTGGCTGTGGACCTGCCATGCAGCTTTTGTCGGCATTCATTTTAATTTATGGCTTTAGCTTTCCTTTAGTTTGCATTTAAATTGCTTTTTTAATTAGTAGCTTAGATTAAAAAGTTCGTGCCACACAGACGAATGTGTATTTATGAAAGCTTGAAAATTAATGTAAAGAAGACAAAACAGTGCACGAGGCATTTGTCGGGGGTGCCATTGACATTGAATCAAATGAATGTTTAAGGATTTTCCACGCGAATTCTGGATAAATAACTTGACACTAAATGGGGGGATATAAGAAATGTAATTTTAAAATCTGATGCTCTCCACGCCCGACACCACCCTCGTCTTGATTTGGCTTAAGGAAATGAGCACAAGACAAGTTCTTTTGTCTTGGATTTTCCCTCACTCACAAAGACAGACGACAACTGCATTGGGGAAAAGTTTTCCCCCAGTCAAGAGACAAAGTAAAAAGTTTTATTTTTTTTCTTCTCTGTACAATTTTCTTTTTTTATTTCTGTTGTGCTTGCTTCATTTCTGTGTTAATTTGGCTTTGGCTCACGAAAACCTAAATATTTCGGTTCCGTGATGTTATTTTTAGGTATTCATATACATACATAACTCTTGTATTGGCGGCACGAGAGAGTCAGGGACTGCGAGGTAGAGGTCGAAAAAATGTCGAAGATACTTTATTTCCGTGTGTGACCAGAAACACGCGCAATGGCGGCTCTCTGGAATCGATTTCCGTTTCCGCTATTTTTTTGTGGCAGCTGCTACTGCTGCGTGTTGAAAGCGGCACGCATTGAGGAACACATCAATTCCATGCCACCTGACCTCATTAATAATGTATTTTTCTTATGGGGAGTTTGGGAATTGTGAAATTTCATGAATGAAAGAGATCTGTAAGCGATCGTGGGGCGAATTTCATGGGAAAGAAAATCATATATTCTTTGCTTTCGTTGAACTTATTTTAGGCAAATATATGTATTTATATATACACTTTAATGGTCTATATTCATTCCAGGCTTTAACTCTTGCGTATGATAAATATTTTTCCAATGGGAAATCATAGACAAAATAATGGGAATTTTATTAAAGTTTCGGTTTTGGTGACTAGGATTGCAGCTACAGCATGTATTTATTTTATTTATTTATTTTACTTATTGGGGAACTAAATATATAGGAAAATATAATGATTTTTGGGTATATTCCCCGTCTTGAAATTACAATTTGTTCCTGCTTTCGATGTTGATATGCTGAGCCTTTTTTTTTTGCTGTTAAATAAATCAAATTTGGTAAAATTTTTCAAAGAAAAAAAGCAGAATATTTGTCGTGGTGTCTGTGCGTTTGTTTTTGTGTTTGGGTCAAAGATGAGGCCGTGCACATTTATCAATTGACCAATGGCCACAAAATACAATGAATGGCCGTTCCCTATCATAATGCGCCATTAAGTGATGCTCAAGGAAGTTAATCACATGGAAATGCCTGAAGATTAGAAATTATGACATTAATTTTTCACCACAGAAAATCCTTAGATTTCGAGTCATTTCTCATTTTGGGGCAGACAACAACATAACGACAACAACAAAAGTCAGTTAAGCTCAAAATATGGGCCACATTCAAACATAGCTGATAGATAAACTTGAAATCTACACACGAATGAGTCCAAGACCCAAAGAGGACTCGGGGGATGGACTGGATCCCTGAAAAGCGGCAAATCATGCTTAATGTGGCATTTGTATGTTGGGAGGTCCAAGAATTTGAAAGAAATTCCAACGGACAATAATACCATAAAAAAGAGGCTGAAAAATAAAATAAAATAAAATAAAATGTGAGACGGACCCAAAATGAAGGCCAACAGCGAAGGCAGACAATAAGCCATAGAAGAAGGCGAATAAAAACCACAGAATCAGAGAAAAGGACTTCATTCCGAGGAAGGAGAGTCAGAAGCAAAGATGATATAAATTTTATTGTCATGTCCAAGTAGATTAAACTATAGCCTGCATGTCCTCCGTATCCCCTAGATGTCCACATTCGAGAGCCCCAAAAAAGTAGGCAATTCAAAGGCACAAAAGATTTATGTGCGTGTGTGCGTTGCAATAAAAAGTATATTTTCTACTTGGTTGTTGTTGTTTTGTGTGTCCCTCAAAATCAAGGGAGAGAGTTTCATTAAATGGCAGGAATTGCAGAAAATTAGTAGACATGGAAAACACCTAGAAATGCTGCTTCTTCTGGGGCTCTCATTCAGGGATTCCTAAGGTTTGTTTCTTAGCTGCTTATCTGGCAATTTACTTCGAATAAATAATGATTTATTGCATTTTTTTGGGCTCTTTCTGACAGTTGGGAACACGCCTCCCAAAGGCTCATTAACTTAAACTGTCAAAAATTTACATATTTTTTGGGGTTTTTTCCGTTTATTTTTTTTTTGCAAAAGATTTATTATGAAATGTTCAATGACTTTAAGGACATGAGATTGAGGTGCAGACCTTCGTTTTTCTTCTTCAGTGTTCTTTCTGGCGGCTGCTTATCCAATTATCAAAACCAGACATTTGTGCTCTCGACCCACAAATTGCTCGTTCAATTAGCCGCCGCCGTCGCCCTTGAGACCTTGCACTCAAAGTATATACATACATACATATGTAAGTATATATACTACTACATATATACTACAAATATTATTTATACATACATATATTTCTCGTACAATCTTCAATTCAATTTAGGACCACCGAGTGTCTCAAGTTTCATACTTCAAGCCATTTATCATAATTTCTTATGAGGAAAAAGATGAAAACTCTTGCAATTTCAGTAAAAGTTGTGCCTTCCCTCATCAGAATTTTAAGGGCAGGACCCTTATTTATCTCGTATCATCTGCCATCGCAAGACAAATTGCAGGTAAATTGTTGTGTCTTTTATTTTCATATTTGAATGAATACATGTTTACTTAACAGTTATTGCTTGGCTTTGAATACCCTAAATAATAAAGAATCTAGAAGGCACAGAAGTTGTCCAAAACTAAATAAATCCATATACCTTTGCATTAAAAGAGTATTTATGTTTCGAGTTTCACAAAGTCAGATTTCATAACTGATTTTGATTCATTTTTCTTATTTTTCAGGTACATTTTCTTATCAGCAAATGGAAATAACAATGGAAATTCATCTAATTGGAGGACAGTTATATTGACCTAAAAACGCAATCAAAGGCCAAGTGGCTTGAGGAATTAAAATTACCTCAAGAAGATAACAATTGAATGCAAATCGCAGGAAATATGAGAATTCTGAAAGGTAAGTGGCTCTAAGATGCTTCTTGGATTTTTTAATATGTTTTAAGTAGAAATAAAATAATTTCTGGCTTTGTCATTGTTTATTCGTAAAGCAAGTCGTGACCGAAAGGTACATATACGCCCAGGAATTTTGTAAGTCATTTGAAAGCCAGAGGGAAAATAAAGCCAACTGTCTAAGCAAGTGAGTTTTTTACAGGGGAAAGGGACTAGGAAAGGACAGGAAGAACGAGCGGCTAACTGAGAGGCAGAGGAACTGACAGGCAGAAAAACAGACTAACAGACTGATGGACAGACTGATGGACGCTTCCTCTTGTGGGTTGGAACTGCAATGGTATATCAAAATGTAGCCTTTAACGCTTGCTGATAGACAATCAAATTTACTTTCGATTCGCCTGTGCATTTCACTCACCCTCTACAGTAGTAGTTCTGCTTCTTCTGCTTCGACTGACAGGTGCCGCAGTAGCAGCAGAAAGTGAGAGAGCGACTGCTGCTGATGGGTTTCCATTAAGAGTACGCGCGTTTTCCCTTCATTACCCATTCCTTAGTTTCGAGTTTTAATTAAAATGTAATTTACTTCCATGTCGAAAGAAGAAGGAGAGTGGCCGAGACGCCCAGCCCCACCCAGCACATTTCCTAACGGCCAAATTGCTGCTGGAATTGACTGTCGGACACACTGATTGAATGATTGAATGACTGACGGTTGGACAAAGGCATTTGATCGATGATTGAACTGCATAAAATGGTGCCAAAGAATGCGCAGTATCCGAAATCTATGCCCCTTGAGGACATGAACTGAATTTCTGTTAGGTTTTTGCTGATTTTCCAATTCTTTTAGAACTCTCAAAATGGAACAAAGGCAAGCTGTCAAAGGATAGTGCACTAAGGAAACTAATTGTAAAGAGTGTGGATGTGAAAAAATGTTAGAAACTGATGGGAATTCGTAAAACTAAACTTGAATTTAGAAATGTTTAATTATACAAGTATTTCCCATGGTTTAGCACTAAGCATGATTTTTAGTTCTATCAAATAATCTGCTTCCAAAAGTGGCAAACACCAGCACACCGAAACATACCTTCAGACAGACATTTTTGGGCCACTTTCACAGGGCCTTTTTTGCAGCTTAGCAAATGCCTTTTCTTTCTCTGTGTGAGAGCGTGAAATTTGAAAAATGCCGAAACATTTGTTCCATTTGCATCAGCAGTAGCAGTGCCCGAATTGAAGGCCAGAGAGAGTGAGAGAGAAAGTGAAAACCCAAGCGAAATTTAAAAAAAACTCGGCCTTTAGCTGACCCTTTTTCTCTTTGGCGCTTGGCCTGAGGGATTATCGTGGAGAAAAGCCGAAGAAAAATGGAAGCGCGTTACCCCACACACACTCACACTGTCGTCTGGCAGCGTCTGCCAATTTATTCAAATGCCTGGCAAAGTGCTAAATAAACAAGACTCTTGTCCTGTCATTTTTCTTGGGTTTAGGGCGAAAAAGAGGCCCAAAAATTATAGGATACTTAGGCATCCTTCATCCCTCCCTTACAGCTCCCGCGCACTCACCTTGTATGGGTACATAAATATTTAGATAAAGACAATCCTCTGATTGATTCTGCAGATACGGCAGCAAACGCTTTAGATACTCCAGACGTCCCTTGGGCATTCGTTCCAGTGTTGCCGTCTCATTGTGAATATCCGGCAGACGTTGCGGGCAAACAGGACTGAATCTGCAAATACAAAAATAAATTGAAAAGATTTTAAGGATTTTCGTAGATATGTAGTTATTAAAGAGCGAAAGTTAGACCGCAAAGAAATAAGGTTGTGTCTTATCTTTTATTAGGTTTTAAAACAAATTGTGGAATTTTGACATGATGAATTCTATGTTTATAAATTTGTATAATTTATTCTAGATCTCTCCCAGTGTAGCTGATCATTAAAGGCAATGCTTGTTATGCATTCAAGTTACAGAAATAAATGTTCAAAGCTTATAAATATGGATATATCTATATATTTTTTCGCATCTAAATCCATCTCTTTTAGTCTTCTTTACAAGTGTAATTCTAGAGCTGTTTCTTTAGAAGGTTTTACCATGGAAGAACCGAAAAACTTTTTTCGTTAAATAGGCTTATTTTTATGCCTCATTATAAATAGATTAATTTGCTTCAAATTGTGTAATCTTTTCAGGGGATTTTCAAGAGAAAAATAATGGAAAGAGGAGAGAGAGAAGGAGACTAATTCCAGGGAGAATGGGTCAACGACTAACATCAACTTTTGTGATTGTCTTTTGGCCATAACAACTTTTTGATTTGAGGGACGAATGCAAAAAAAGTTTTCCTTTTAATTTGTTTTTCTTTTTGTTTTTTTTTCTGCCACCCTATTTTCCCCCTCTATGAAAGCTTATTTTCGATTTGTTTTCGATTTGGTTTTGTCCAGTTTTCGTCTCCGTCTTGAATTTTTCCTCTCGCAACTTTCTTTTCCCCCATCATCTCTCGATATTGCTCTCCTTCTCTCCTTGTCTGTGTGCATTTCTGTGCAATTTTACTGATGATTTCTGTCCTCCTCTGAATTTTCATCTGTTTTCAATTCCCAAAATGCAATGTCCAGAAGATGCCTGGCAGCGTTTCCCCTCCTTTTGGCCTTGCTTTCATTTATGAATGTGTGTTTCTGGGGGGTCCGAGTCCTGAGTTCCAGCAGCTGCCTTGAACTACTGGCATTGTTATTATTTGTTTTTAATCTGATCTACGTAGAATGTCCATCCATTTTCATCCCAAGAGCTGCAATTTCTGCTGAATTTCTGTTTGAAAATTCGTTATTTGCCTTAGGATTTGATTGGTCGATTTTGTGGTTCTCTATCCCTAGATTTCTCTGCTATTAAAATTGATGTCGAGAATCCCTTTAAACTGTGGGCCTTAACTCATTAACTGCTTTTGACCTTTAGAGCTCTCGGGGATGCTTCTGAACTGCCCATCAAATTCACATAAAGCGAAAATCAATAGCAAGGAAAAATCTTTTCGCTTTTCCTATCTGCGCCTCTCCCATTATGACGCGAAACCCCGAAAGCAGAAAATGCATTAACATTAATGACGTTGCGAAAATGAAAATGAGAATTTATTTTATTTAATTTCCTTCAAGTTTATTTTCGCTGTGGCCCTTTTTTATCGGTGATTGCTGTTTTTCTTTGTTTTTCCTGCGAGTATGTTTAATATTTTTTTAATGGAATTTCAAATGCTTTGTCGAGCTCCTGTGGCTGCCCTTTCCCTCTTTCACGGTGTGTCTTAGCCGTAGATTTCCCATAACAGAGAATAAGAGAGAGAAAGAAAGGTTTCGGATATTGCAAAATATACGAAATGAGTCCATCCATGAATGGGTCAATGGGTGATTGTGAATCCATCTGTGGGTGGCTGCTTCCGTCACCTCCCGTTTTAATGGACGCTTGTGGTGGCCCCGTCGCGATTGCCATAATAATCATTAATTTAATGGCAAAACAATAAGGCAGGTAATAAAAGTTTCATTTTCGGGGGCTCTGGCTTCATTTTCGCTTCGGCTACAAGTATATTTTCTCCCTCTCTCTCCTGCTCTGTTTTTTTTTTGTGACGGAAAATGGGTGACAGTATCGCCAGCAGCTTGCACAGAGAAAATATTAAAAATAATGAAAGTGAAAAGTTTTTATGGTGCAGTTTTCATGGGGGAGAGTCAAGCAGTTCAGCAGCCGTTCAGGTGATGTTCTCTGAATCTGGTTGTATCTACTACTCCATCTCAATGTATCTCTGGCTTCTCTTCCCTTCCCCTGAATTTGTCTCTGGTTTCATTCCACCTCTCCTGTTGCCTGGTGTGGTGCCATAAAAGCCTCATTTTGCACATATTTAATGCTGCTGCTGGCACGGGAGCCAGGGGCACGCAAACGTATTGTGTGTACACTTCTCAAGTGATCTTGTTTATACCATTTTGCAACCGCTGAACTTTTCCAGATAACACAGAATGGGAAGGGGGAAGAAACAGACAGGTGAAGGCCCCAAAAGGGGGAGGAATTTGCTAATAAAGCGAATGGTGCGAATGGCAATTAAGGTCATTGGGGTTGGGTGTTTGGTAGAGGGCCAACTCGATATAAACATTCGCCCAAATGGCCAGACACTAAAAAACTTGATAATTACTTTCTCATTTTATGGGCATAAGGAGAATAATCATGGAATGAATATATGGGATGCCTGGAAGCCAATTTTTTGAAGAAAGAGTAATTGCCATGCGTTTTAGTATACTTTGCTTCGTTCGGGAAATTGTTTGACTAAACTTTTTTGCTTAAGACGTGCTTCATACAGGAGTTCTTGAGGAGTATCAGGGATCTTATTATAGAGATAGAGGTGTAGTGATGAAAAGCTGTTTTAAAATCAATGAAATTTAAAACCGGAATGCGACACACTCTCTCTTTCAGTGTGGCTTAGCGGTAAATTTTGAGATATTCGCCTGCTGATGGAAAAGTAGGAGTCATGTATTCGCTATAACTTCTACTATTTATCTTTTCTGACCTACTCCCTCTACCCCTTTCCCTCCCATTCCGGATCAGCAGATATTTCCGGATTTATGGAAATTTCATTAAAATTCTAAAAGGAAATCTTTCAGTTTAAAACCTTTCTCTCCTTATTTTATATTATCTCTTTCTCTCTATATTTGTCTCCTACTTTTGCTCCTGCTCTATATGGGCTCCTCCCCTTTTTGGCATCTGCTGCTCGTCTGATCATTTGCCACAAACAGATATCTGTTGGGATTTTGTGTGCAAACAATTTGCGTAGTCCTGTGACCCTGACCAAAAGGCCTTCCGCTTCAGCATCAGCATCAGCAATAGAAGAGACACACGTTCGCAGGCAAACAACGTCCTGCCACATCCTTCTCATAAACGAAGAGAAGAAGAGAGGAATACATGCAATTTAGAATTCACAAACAAAACGTAAAGGCAAAACGCCAAACGTTGGTCCGAATTGTGTGTACATTTCGGAATGGAAGCCAAGGCTAATCTGCATTCAGAGGCATGAGGCTGGGCCATAAGGCATGACTATGGGGCAAGGACCAGCTGGTTGGTCCCCTCGCGTTTCGTGGCTTAAATACATCAAACAAAGCATAATCTCAACGAAGCAGAAAAGTACACGCATCCCAGAGACTTCAATTGGTGTCCAAAAGGAGAGGGGATGCTGCCAGAGTGGCAGGGGGTTGCTGTGTGGAAGCCATAAAATTATATGCGACATTGGGGCCACGTCAAGTAAAATAGATTAATTTTACCTGTGGGCAATGTCCTCTCGTCATCGTCATCTCCGTAGCGCTCTTTCTATCTCCCTTCTCTCTCCCCTCTCTGTCTATGGCACACACACAAATTAGATTGGTGGCAGACACACCATACCACGACCACCATGCCCCGACATAAAGCTTTCTCTCCTTTGCCGCAATGTCAAATTAAATAAAATCCAATTTAAAATGAATTTTCGCAATTTCATTTAAAAACGCGGGGAAACAGTTTGTCGAAGCAGCAACAGCCGCATCGTCTCAGCCAGGCAGAGTCTCGGGCAATTTATGTGTACTTGCCACATGCCACAGCTCCCACCTCCTTTCCAGATTTTAGAGCACGCCCTTCCAACCTTTGCGGTTGGCCGACTCCCACTCTCTTGAGTCTCAAATTGGAATTAACGTTTTTAATGATGGAAGCAGCAGCAGGAGCAATCTACCTGCCACTTGCCAATGCCACAGCCACAGCAGCTACTGTGCCTCATGGCTACTGCCTTCTGCCTCCTGGTTTTTCTTCTTCTGTAAGAAAGTATGCCTTCTGCCTCCATCTCTTGTAAAAAAGGGATGCCTTCTGCCACTTGCAGCACTTCTGAAGTGCTTGCCCTGCTGCACGCACATTTTGAAGGTCTTTTCATTAATTTTTTATTTTTATTTTTCCTTATTAGGAAAACCGTTAAGTTGAGCATTTCTCCACTTAGCATTTTTGCGTTTTACTTTTCTTCTTTATTAAAAACTTTGGCGTCATGCATAAAACTCTAGCTCGTCGTCGGTCGGCGGTTTATTGCGATTTTTACACTTATTTTATGAGGCTCGAAAGCAGAGTGAACCACAGCACCACATTACTACCTGTTCCGCAGGTTCCTTGCGGCCTGGTCAGAAGGTTTCCGGAACTCATGGCCCCCGTCGTAGCGACTAATCCGCTTGTTTTTCATAATCCTGACGCCACCAAAGGGGGTTGCTGGAAAAAGTGGCATATACCTGGTATATACAGGTGGGTTCCAGTGGGTATATTAGCGTTAGGATATGTTTGTTAAATCCAGGAGGAACACATTTCGAGACCACAGAGAATATTATAATCTTGGTTCTTTTCTAGCTCTCTCTTTCTCCCAGTGTGGCTTAGCAACTGCGGGTGAGCATTTGTTTATCCTGACGTTGAGGCCCGTTAGAAAAGGCCTGCAACAATCTCTATGGAGAGAGCATGTGTAGAAAGGAGAGTGCGTGCTCTTTAAGAGAAGATGAAGGAATGAAGGAGGCTCTGTGGCAAAAAAAGTGGAGGAGGATCTGATGAAGAGGTGGAGAATGCCACTAGGAGGGGGATGCCAGAAAGCGGAGACTGGCAGGAGGAGAAGAAGGCTAAGAGTTGGAGGAGGAGGCTACCAATGGTTGGAGAATGGAGCTTCTCTGCTGGTGACACGCATCGCTTGTCAAAGCCAGGAAAACAGCTGCTGCTGCTGCTGTTGCGTCTGCCTTTGGCGGCCTATGAAATGTACTATACTCGTATATGTGGAGACGTTTTTTTTTCGTACTCCCTTCCTCTACTCCACCATTTTTTTGCGGTTGAGAAATTATTTTTGCACTGAGGTCGATGGAAAGTTGAAGGTAGCACGGAGTGGTTAAAGCGGTTATTGCGGTGGTGGCAAGGAGTACGAGAGACGAGAATGTGCCACGTATAAAGTTCTTTTTTTTTTTTTTTTAATGCACAGTTTTTCGAGTTTTTTGTGACGCTGGAAGGAAAAATTCCATTCAATGGGAAACTTATTTCAAAGAGAAAACCACTAGAAAAAAGCCTGGACAAAGTAAGAGTGGATATGTGTGACGAATTCAAATGCGAAGTTTGTGGAAAAAGCGTCAGGGGTTGCTGAGACTTTGGCCATAATTCTATAAACACAATCTATGTACAGATAAAAAAAAAAATCTTTTAAAAGTCAACTTAAAAACCGATTTCAGTTAATGTGAAAGGACTCTCCAGGGAAAATACTTATTCGAAAGTGGAAAACTTTGCACAAAAAAATGAAGTTTTAACACTTGATATTCCTTTAGGAATAACAGGGAAACGATACCCTCATCTCCGACTAATTTAATGAGAATTTCTTTGAAAGAAAAAGCTTTAACCGGAAATATTTTCTCAATATAAAAGAGTTAAATCATTTTAGTGGACCCTTTCAAAAAGGGTTTTCCAACTGAAATATAATATGATCAAAAGGACATAAGTCAAGGGCAAGGGACACTCTCTCCAACTCGTTATACTTTCTATCTCCTTCTTTCTTTTGAGAGAACAATTGTCACCTCAATTAACTTTCTCACAATTGAGTCAAGTGCGCCGACAAACCCTCGAAAATTTTAAAGCAAAATAATGGAAACGCGACAGACAACAATAGCAACATAATGATAATGGGTTGCAGAAAAATACCGACAACAAAAAAAGGTGAGCAAATACAAGTCAAAGGTCAAGCTGGGCTTCCGCTTAAAATATGGCACAAATTAAATATTTACGCTGTCGCTGTGACTCAGAATCAGGCAGCAACAGCAGGCAGCAGCCAGCAGCAGCGTCTAATTTACAAGTCCTCCCAAGTGGCAAATCATTATTCACGAAAAGATGCCCCCCACGGGACAAACGGAAACCGAAAAAAGGGATTGTAAAAGCCAAAAGTTTTCACCCTTTTCCCTGCTAATGAAAAAGGGCCACGCAACGCGAAAATCAGGAACCCCACAAAGAGCAAATAAAATATAATTTTTCAAGTTTAACAATGCTTGCGGCTGCTGAGCAGATGCTGCCCTGCCCCATGATTCGCGCATTCTCTGCTGATGGACAAGCGGCTGTCCTGCCACGTCATCTTTACTTTTTTTTTTCCGCGAACAGAAGGTGAGTGAGCGCGAGGGGCTTTATTTGTTGACAGAAGGCGGTGGGTGATGATACGGGTGACGGTACGGGTGACGGGTGCCAGTGCCAGAGCTCCAAACGAGCGCCAATAAAACGACTTGAGTAATGTTCAAGAGATTTTTCAGCGCGTCAGCGTAATAAAGTTATCCATTGGACATAAAGGTCATTAGCCTTGATTTTTCGGGATCGGAAATGGATTTTCTTTCAAGGAAATGGATACGTATTCAAAGGTTGTGGCATGGCTAATGAATTTTTTCCGGAATAGATCAAATGTTTAGAGTTACTTGGTTGTTGTTGGGGGACAAGAATTGGGTTGGTGCTAAGTGAAAGTAAGTTGTAAAAAAATTGTAGTTGAAATTAGAGTAACCTGCAGGAAATACCCGGAGGAAGGTATACATACATATTTGTTAAATTAAATAATAATTTTTCGTTTAAGTGTTCATACAAAAACTATTATTATTAATGCTATAGTTCTATGAATATTTCTAATTTTATAAACTATTAAATATGATAAAGTACGATTGTTGTATAACTAATTGTAGACTTCTGTAAATTATTGTATAATTATATAGATATAACAAAAAAAAGTAGATTTGTTCCATTAAAATCGTTAACCCTACATCTTCAAGAAACATGACAACTTTCTTACCCACGTCCTTATTTGCTCTTAAAACTTACAAACCGAAAAAAAACTTTAACTTATATTGTTAACCCAGTCGGGTTATGGGGATGTTGACCCTTATGTAGATTCGACTTACCTGTCCGCCTTTTTGACACCCGACCACATAGCCGCCGAAACGGGTGGCATGAAACGCAAATTGCCGACGGGGGGCGAGGCATAGGGGATGCCACGATACGCCTCCACCGGATCCAAATGCCTGCCATCTAATTGGACAATTACACCCGAGATGGCGCCATTGCGTGTGTGGATGATGCGTGAGGAGAGTTGGGCGGGTAATTGATCATTCGTGCCACTTTGTATACCTCCGCTGCTGCTGCTCGCCAGGCGACCACTGCGGTGGTTGCCACTGTTTGAGCCACCACCAGATGAAGCTAAACTGCTGCCGCTGCTCGTGGAAGAGGTGGATGATGATGAAGTAAGGGATAATGAGGGCACGGAACTTGAACTCGAGCTGGAAGTCGAGCTGCTGCTGCCGATCAACACGAGTCCTCCATTACTTGTTGCAGAAAGGGAGCCCCGCTGTGGGGCACTCAGGTTGCCACCGCCACTGCTGCTGAAGCTGCTGTAGCTGTAGCTGTTGCCAACCGCGTGTCCGCTGCTGCTCAAGAGCACTAGCATTGTCATCATCAGGGACGACCATGTCCGTGTTCTCTCAAGTTTTCTTCTCGTTCTCGATGATGATGCTGCTGCTGCTGGCGGCAGTTGTCGCTTCGAATGCAGCAACATGACCATTATTATTATTGGTCAAAAATGGCTGTTGGATTACTGTGCTTTTTTTTACTGTATTTTTTATATGTTCGCTGTTCGAGTTGTATAATTGACCACAAGATAGCTGCTGTTTGTGGCGTGGCCTCGTTTTTCGCTTACGCTTTTGCTTGTTTTCTGAAGAGATTTTTCCGCTCTTTCCCCTCGTGCTTTTTCATATGGTTTTTTATTATTAATTAAAACCAGCGATAAGTTTGTTTGCAACAAAAGAACGTAGCAATTGTTGAACTGGAAAGAGAATAAGCAGAGAGAAAGAGAGAGAGAAAGGTTGCAATCAATATTATAGATGAGGGTTGTACGCCGCTAGCAAAAGTAGTAGGTGACGAAATGTTCATATTAAAATCATGTAAATAGTTTAAGTATTCATGAGGATTTCTAGGGATTCGAAGGATTCATATGTTAAATGGAAAAAGTTGTGAATATTTATGGGATGGATGGGATAATTGTGAAACAGCTACGAAATATTTTAAATGACGATTTATCTATGTATCGAGAGCTCATTACTTTAATTCTCTAATGATTGATGGCCAGCTTTATTCCATGATAATCTATGATTATTTTTGGACCATAAAACCTGGAAAATGCTTGCTAATAAATGATTTTTTTTTAAACGGTTCGTGAAGAGTAAATAGGGTATATTTTATTTGTGCACAAAAGTGAATGAATGTTTCCTACCCCAAAATGTACATATATATGTTCTTGGTCAGCATCAATAGCCCAGTTTATGTATATCTCTCTGTCTGTCTGTCAGAGCGGTTGGCGTTAGTACCGGGGACAAAAGTTGGGACGCGTAAGAAGCGTCACACGCGTCCCTTCTCGTTATGATATATTTCGATAAATAATTAGATGTAAAAGTCTGCATGTTTTTTAAGATTTTTCTTTTAATACTTTTTAATTTCTGAACTAAGATCCGACCTGAATCCTCCACACTTTATTATATTAAATATTCTCTTAAGTAACAGCGAGAAATTCCAGCATGCCTCTTGCTGCCCCTCAAGCAGCCCTCTTCATCAGTCAGACCGACAGACAGAGAGACGGCTGTACCACTCTTCTCTTGGCTCTTCAGCCAATTCCCCACCAAGTGCGGTGCGGTGTGTGCCTTGAGGCATTTTCAGACGAGGACCGGACGGCCCCAAAAAAAGTATGCTATGCCATTTGGTAGTCTCTGAATGAAGGCACGCATCCAAAAAAAGAACAGAAAGCCAAGACAAAAAACCCTCCGTCCATTCTTTTTTTGTTTTCTTTTTTTTGTTTTCGGTAGCCTTGTTTTTTGGGATGTTTGCTAGCTGAAGCATCACCTTGTTTGCACTTGGTGTAGTGTCCTTGCCCTTGTTGTTGTGGTCCACAACAGCAGGAGGAGAAGAAGAGAAAGGGTGGGTGGGACAGTTGGCATTTTGCATATGCCAGACATGTCAGGCAGGCAGAGAAAGGGAGAGACTCCTGACAACATGAGGACAAGAATGCCTACGTGAATGTCAAGGAAGAGTGAGAAGGAGGGTGGGTGAATCCTTTTCATTGTCTGGTTACTGGAATGACATTGGGTCATTGGAAGAAATGGTCTCTATTGGAGGAAGGACACCAAACAGTCAGCTACGGGAGATAAGGGATAATGTACTCTACGGAAAAATATCTGTTTTCGGATTTGTTACTACTCAAAGGGGATACATAGATCCTGCTACACAAAAGATATCTTTCTTGAGACGCCAGTCTGTGTAATTTAATCTCCTATTGAGAATGTAATCCAACCCAATTGCAGCAGCCATCCTTTTGCCACTCTTTTTCGCTGCTTTTGTCTTGAGTAATGCACTTGACAGCCTTAAAAGCCCTGCCCTGCCCCGTTCTGTTATTCTTTTTGTGGTAAAAGATAGAAAAAATTCGTATTCTACTTACTCATTCCATGCGTTGTTCCGTTGCTGCTGTCTGCGCCTTTACTGCAGGTGCTAAGACTTGCCTGAGATGATGATGATGCTGTCTTGCACGTGTCCTTGCTCCTAGTGCGGATTCTGTTGCAGCATCTTCTTTAGAAACACTTCACGTACGCCTCGCTCAGCTGCGTCGTCTGCTGCTTTTGCTAGCGCTACTGCAACTGCTGGTGCTGCTTTTTCTTCTGCTGCGTTTTCTGAATGCCTGCACGCTACAATTGTCATGCAAGCGGACATTTTACAGAGATATTCACGTGCTTAACACCCTCTCCACTGGCTGCTCCTGCTCTTGCTCGAGTAGCTGCTGCTGTTGTGCCATCGTGGCGTCTGCTATAAAGAGAAGAATACTTTTTATTAGTCCCTCTATTCTCTCTCGTAGTATATCATATGCCACTTAGACTATGATTAATAATTGAGCGAGACACGCGCCATTTGAATGCGTATTTAGTGCGGGTAAACAATTGACTTAAGACAGCTTCACCACCAGCAGCACCAACACCGGAAAGGGCAATCAATAATGCGGTGAACGTGGATAAGTGCTCTTTTTGCGGAGATTGCTGTTGGGTATGATCATTCATATGCATTTAGATTCTAATATATTAAAAAAATGAAATGTTCATTTGTATATGTTATTTTTTATTTAGATAACTCTCTTTGACAATTTAATAAACGCCGATTCTCGATAAATTTACAAAATTAAATACTTCATTTAAAAAACACCGCCAAAACAAACAAAAATTTTCGGAAGAATTTTTCCTCCATCCTTTAATTAACACTCTGCCATCACCAACATATATCCTTGGCGCTCTCTTTCTTTCTTTTGCTGCACTATTAAGGGCAGGGTATAATCAAGCTCGTTATCTCGTGCCAGCCTCTTGGAAATTTCAATTATATGATGCCCTCAAGTGTAAGTAAATTATTATGCAGATCATTAGCAAAGTAATTAGGATACAAGCCTCGCTGCCATGCGGCAGGGCTCCACCGCCATCATAATCCTTGGCTCACTAGTTGAATTAATTGTATTCGTGGAAATTGAGTTATATATTTTAGCCCACACTCCATCAACGCCTACCAGCAATTCCTGGTCTGGTATCTCTTCGACTTGTTTACTTGTTTTACCCGCATTTATTTATGCAAAATTCAAATGAATTTCCTGCAAAATAATTTCGGCCGAAGGGCATGAGTGTACTCGTAGTTGTTAAGCTACAGATACATTCACTGACAAAGTAAACAGCCGGAGAGAAGCTTAGTTTTTGGGTGTACTCGAAAGAGAGTTCTTAAGTTTCAAGAACAAATAAGGAGAAGAGCCGAGAGAGCCGTCTCTCCTACCAGTTACTCGTGCCGTTTAAACATTGTAAATCATACGCTACGTTGAGCCCTTCTTTTGTTTGAATATTGTAAATGAGTTAAGCATCCCATCCCTTCCCAGGCCATGTGGCACATTGTGGCCTGAGCTAAGCTCCTCTTTGTTTATTTGTCAAGCTGTTGCAAACTGTTGCGGCGCCCAATTCCCTAAGTTCCTTCTACTGATTGTTATTTATGGCCAAGAAATATCGCAGAAAACTCCTCTTTGTTCAAGTAGCACTCGAAAAGGGACCACTACCCATGTACACAATAATTTCAGATCTTATTACATGACAGCACGAAAAAACATCTTCAACTTTTTGGGCCAGAAAGTTCCGCCCCTCTTTACGGAAAGTTCTGTATGGAAGAAACAAAAAGTTGTCAAGATGTTCAAATTTTGTGTATTTCGAAAATGACTTTATTCACATTTGTAATTTGTATCTCTCTCTCTCTCTCTCGGAGATAATTGGACTCGCATTCAGTTTCAGATTCAGATTCAAGGAATGTTGCTTGCCTAATTTAATTGCAAATAAACGAAACGAAATTCCATTTTGAATGTGAAATACTTTTGCTTTAATTAAAAATCAAAACGCGATAAGCGGCAAAGGGAATTTCCTTGAGACCCGTGCCGCAGGAGGAAGCAGTCTCTTGACTTTTCAACTGGCCGCAATTTCCGTCTTGCCGCAAACTTTTTTTCCGTAGCTTTGCCACATAAATTTAGCGCCAGCTAGACGGGGGCATCCGCACAGCATCCGCACAGTCACAAGCGCAGCCACAGTCGCGTCCAAGGGTCATTAATTTGTCTTTTGTGGGGGTGTGAGGAGTAGGTCTAGAGAACAGGAGAAGTCATTGCTGCCGCCGACTTTGAATTAAACTGCTTAAGTAGCACAACTAAATTAAGAATTGTGGCCCAAGCAATTACGAGTAGATAGAGAAATGGCTATGGCTAGAGTAAACAACAATAAAGCTCAAAACTGAGGGGTATAGTGAATATATCGGATATTTTGTTAGACTTCAATGTGGCAGAATTCATAGACACATAAAAGGACAACTTATATTGTGCTTTCGGTCTTCGATAAACTAAAGGAAAGGAAACGTCTTTCTCCTTTCTTCCCCACAGATACTGCGTATGTGTTATATTGAAAATTCTACCCTCTCTGTGTTTCTCTCAATCTGGAACCCGCAATGAATGGAATGATGGGAGCGTACAGAAAGAAATTGCTTCTTCATATCGATTGATAAGCATGCAGACATGTATTTCCGGAAATTTAATCAGTTTTTCGTGCTTAAACCAGTTGTGGAACCGAGAACGAACGAAAGAATCTTTACGAAATAATATAAAAAAACGAAGCGAAAAGAAGAGAAATCCAAAGCCAAAAGGCAAAGGAAAAGCGAGAGCAAAGGCATGTGTAGAGCGGCGGAAGTAGGATGAAGAGGATGAAAATTGTTTAGCAGTTGTCTGCCTGCGTTCTGCTCTGACTGGGGAAATGGAAATGAAAATGTTTCTGACTTACTTGCCTTGGCATTGTTATTTGAGTTTATTGAAATGACTGTCTTGCCCGAGAAGCCCAGTCCCTTAGCTTTTCCCGTTGCTTAAGTGGGTATGAAAATACCAAAGGAAAGCCCTGGACCCGGAGAAAGTGAAAGATGAAAATGGCTTTTCGGCTTTGCTTTTTGTTTGCTCTCAAAAAAAAAGAACAACAACAATGCATAAAACTAAGTCAAATGTGTTATTCTATAGTTGTTCTTTTTTTTTACGGCTCGAATCACTAAAAGTCTTTTTCAGAATTTCTTAATCATTTCCAACAGAAATAAAGAACAAACAAGTAACCTATGGAGCCATCGAAACTACTGTGAAGAAATGTATATAGTTTTTCGTTTGATAAAAAAGAGGAAAGCCCCGAAGAACAGCAGAATTTTTCATGCAAATCTATGCTTAAAAAAGAAAATCGTGAATTCGCTTAAAGAAAATATGAGTGAACAGAAATGCAATCTGTAAAAAGAGTTGAAATCAAGCAGAAACAAAAAAAATGCACAGATAAGAAAAAGAAAAATACAAGGAAGACTGAAGAAATGGAGAACTTTTGAATGTGATGGGAAATAATGCGACTTTTTAACTTAGTTTTTTCGCTAAATGCATTTTGCATGTCAGAGTTCGTCTCTCTCAAGGAGAGAGTCTCAATCTTTCTGTCTCCCTTTTGCTAACTGTGTTTTTGTATCTGTACTTTTTTCTTTTCTCTGTATCTATATATATGAATGAGTCTTTCTCCCGCAAACTCTTCATTGGTTTAATGGTCTCTCGATCTTTCCTCTACTCCTCGCTGCTGTTGCCCTGCATTTGAGGCTGATGCTTTCATTATCTAACAAACAAAAGATTATAATTCGCGACCACGCCTTTTTTTTTACATACTTTCCTGCTCGTTTGCATTCGCTTCTCAGCAAGGGACTCCGCCCTGGCCATGTCCGACGTCTCCTGTCTGCCTAGCGGGCTAAGTAGTCAATGGGAAAAACAATGGAAAAGCCAAGCCAAGAACGGCACAAATTAAACCGACTTTTCATCAGGAAAAGCACCGACCCAACATGGAGAGGGAAAAGAAAAAAAAATAAGAGAAAATTATAATCCAACTTGAAAATAAAATGCAGGAAAATAGTTTCCTTGGAGTTTAAGCTCTAAAAGAGGAAAAAGTACTTAAAAATTGGTATAAAATATGGAAAATATGCGAAAGAATCTACTTTTCATTTAAAGTTCCAATTTCAATTATAAATGTAGATAATTTTCAATCAGAAATTAAAGTAAATGTGTGTGTGGGATAAATTATGCAAAGTTCTTGGGAGATTAGAATCTTTTCCCACACACACACACACACATACTTTTGTACATACATGTATGGATTTATTCTTCGGGTCATCCCCTCCCAAAAAATTGGCCAAAGCAGCAATAAATTTCTCCGCACAATTGAGCCTCTGAAAAATGCATGGGCTAAAATTAATTTCCCTCTGATTTTACATGGGCATAAATTTTCGATGCTCGCGGCGGCTAATGCTAAAATTTCGACAGCAAATTTTCGTGCTGAAATAAATTATCGTTTAATATTGGCAAATAATTTCGGCAACATCTCTCTCTCTCTCTCTCTCTCTCTCTGGTTTTTTCCCAGCAGGAAAAAAAGTTTTCCTTGAATTTTCGGCAAATTGAATTCGTTACTCAGCGTCGCATAAAATGATTTGCCCCTCGGGGGGTCACCGACAACAGCAGCAGCAGTGGCAGCGGCAGCGGCAAATGGCGAAATAATGATATTAAAGCCACATTACTCCATTACACACACACACACACACACACACATATACACATGAAAAAGTAAATGACGACAATAACGTAGGCCCCGCATAACACACACACAGGGAAACAGATACATGTATAAATAAAGACATTACGCATACGCCCCGTAAGCCATTGCCAGACTAAATAATGAGGCTAGAGATGCGGACCTTTGCGATGAAGAAGGCCACCTATGGAGAGGTGTAGAATGTTAGAAATGGGAGATAAATGGCGAAAAAGATGAGACAGAAAGAAAAGATGGCAGAGCGTGCTGAAAGACGCAATAAGTTAAAGCAAAACTGCTTTTCGCTTCTGTAATTTTCAGTATTAAGCTGAACAACACGCGCACGAATCATCAATTGCAACTCCACCCGAAACTTAAAAGCTTGTCAGGCAGGGAAACCCAAATAGACGAGTAACGCTGCTGCATGCCTCATAAAACCAAATTATATCTTCCAAATTCCAGTATATATTCTTCTTCTTTTCACATACACATTTTATGCAGCGATAATTTCAAATAATAATCAATTTCCTCAACACACATAGAGGCACTATTCGTCGGCCTAGCTAAAGTCCTAATTAATTTCAACTCATGCCGAAACTATCCCCCTGGCTTTGTTTCAGGGATTACTTGTACTATTTTCCCTAGATTTGCCGAGTATTTTAATGACATTTTCATAAACAGCCGCCGCTATTCTGTCCTCGCTCTCTCTAGCTGTCTGTCTGTTTGTCTGTCAATGCGTTCCTAATTCCTTTTTATGCCACGTGGACTCTGACTCTCTCTCGCATTCTGACGTTGGTATTTTTTTTTCACATGGCTAAAATGGCAGATAAAATAATTTATTGGGTAAAAATCGCTGGCCAAGAGCTTAGCGTTTTGGTTTCTCCTTCGTTTGTGTGTTTTTTTTTTTTTCTTGAGCTGGCATTGTTGCTGTGTCCTCGCCATTGTCTTTTGTCTTTTGGCTCATGTTATCTAGAATGGAATATCTATTTTGGCCATCGCTTTTGGCCCTACCATAATGTTGGCGCCATGTTGATGTTATCTTAGCGGAAGTGTTGACTCAATGTTTACTCAATGAGGGCGTTTCTGGCGCTATGGCGATATGAAGGTCCCTCCTTTGTGTGTCTCTGTGTGAATGTATGTATGTGTATGCTCATCAGTGTATTCCTTCCTGCCTGCCATTTTGTTTCGCCCATTTTGGCTCTTTGTTTTGTGTCCTCCACTTAGTTAATACATTTACTTGTTTCTCTTTTGGGCTTATAAATATGCAAAAACCCAAAACCAACTCGACGCCTTTTACTGTCGCATAATGCAAGGTCAAACCCCTGACACATGCTTGCAGTTATGTAAGACAATGGAAATGACCTCCCCAACCAAGGCAATAATTGGCAATAGAATGGCTTCCATTTTTGCCAACTTAAAAAATAAATAAAGTCTTGGCAGACAATGGGTCACGACGATCTGGGAAGCCTAAAAAAAAACAATTTTAATGCATAGACTAGACTAGAATAAGAACAAAGAGAGGATATACGAATTCTGAAGGAAAGCGTTATTATGGAAATATATAGATAAATATACATAACATTTGATAGGGCTATTTTCTGCATTTGCCTTGATGTGTCAAAGTGATTGATGGAATTGCAAGTATCATATGACATTGAGGGTACATTGTGCATATATTGGATTTTGTGTTCATGAAGTGCTCTATTTCTGTCCACAAGCCCGCAAGGCGTAAGCCTCATGGCAACTGCTGCTTCTGCTGGTGTTATTTCTAGTAATATTTCAATCTCTACGACTGCAATCTCTGCTTACCACACAGATGAGCCTGTAAATCTGCCCTAATGAGCAACACCTAGGGAGACATATTGAAAGGACAGGAGTAGCAGCAGCTGCTGGTGTGAAGCATCTGTTGCAAAATTTACAGCACAAAAAAAAATCAGCTTAACCACAAAACTGTGGAGTGGAGTCGGAGCAAGGGAGGGGTGTTCGTATGTGTAGTTGACAATCTAATGGGACATCTTCAGGCTATTTGGGCTTTGGCTTTTGTGTGTCGGTCGGTCCTTCGTTTATGCTTCTGGTCCGCCTGTCCCACTGGTCGGTCTCTGGCTTTGTGTGTTTCCGTAAACTGTCATTTCCGGCTGCTGCTGCTCCTGCTGCTCCTGCTGCTCGACTGCTTTGCTCTCTTCCTCTCTCTATCACTCTCTCACTGCTTTCAATGCACAATAATTGTTATCTTCAACAATTTGCGGATGTTATAAACATATACGACTGCTTCATATTGTTGTCTGCATGTAAATACAGTAGAAGCTGGAGCCAGAGGACTGGGAATGGGTATGGAAATGGTGTTTTGTGGCTCTGGGATTTTCGGAATTGGTTGCGGGAAGGCAGCGGGGAAAGGGCGAGGCAGACTCAGATTCACAGTCGATGTTTGCACTTGTCGTTGCTTTTAATGGCTAGACCAAAAGGAGTGCACCTGCTCTCGATGACTGCTCCTTATTCTGCTACCCCTATACTACTCCTACCTCTCCTGCTCCTGCTGCTCACACTCCTTATCCTGCACCTACTCTCCCTTTGCTGTTCCTATGCCTCCCTCCTCGTTCTATCTTCTTTCTCCTTCAACAATCGACTTGCCTCTCCCAAGTGTAGAACTGGCACGGAAGACATTTAGCTAAGCGCTTCGCTTGGCAAACAATTTTCGATTTCAGTCTTTTTTCCACTCTCCGAAAACACCCGCTGGAGGCCCTGTGGCATCCCATACCACTTCCTGGCACCCTCTTTCATGGGGGGATACGCGCAATTTGAAGCTCATGTGCGAAAACTTTCAAGCGGTGAAAGTTGTGAGCTCTCTATCTCTATCTATATCTCTATCTCTCTCTCTCTCTCTCTCGCTCCTTTAAATAGCATAGAAAAAAAGAACTCTGAGTATCATGGGATAGAGAAGGTTCATGGATAAAGGAGGTTCATGGAGGAGAAGGTTCCTTGGGGTTACGGATGGTATTACACGCTAAGCCATGCTGTAGCTCTCTCTTACTCTTTGGCAGTAACTTTTCCTTGTAGTTTTCGATACGAAAATTTGTTACAAGCGAAATATTTTCTAAGACTTTTCTTTCAATTTTTGTATTTTTATTCTGCAGCTAAGTTTATTCAAGTTTTTAGCTAGAGAATCAGGAGAAATATTTATGCTCGAGGATTCTTAATAGCTTTGAAAAGTATGCGAGAGAAGCTGTAGCGTAAGACTTGGCTTTAATTAAGAGCCAAAACGAGAGATTCTATCTGTCGATTATCTGCTTGTGCACCTCGCATACGCCCCATTGTCTAGGTGTCACGTCGTAGTCCTCGTCATTTAGACTATTCTTCCACCTGTTTGACGTTGCGTTTACTCATACGCCTACGTGTCTCATTAAGAGCCACCCAATCTCTGGACTTTTGGTAATAGAAAACTTTGCCATAAACTTAATTAACAATCGCCCAGCCGCCCTTCCTCTTCGAAAAGGTATCGGCAGGCGGTCTCTCGAATTGCTGCTCCAAGCCGAAGGTTTAGCTTCTTGTCCATTGTTTTGGCCATTTCATTTGCAAACGGGAGCTACCCCTCCTCTCTTGCTCTCTCTCTCTCACCTCTTTGTAAATGTGAGTCCCCTCTCTGTGTGAATGGGAGTTCTGGGCGCCTTCCTTTCAGCCATACCATTAAATTGGTCATTAGGCGTCAAGTGGCTCTGCCGCTGGTGCTTGGCACAGTCCGGGACATAAACAAAAGGCATTCGAAATTGTTTTGGCTTAATTTGAATGCTTCTCCCAGGCCCAGACTGCTTTAATTACTGGCCATGGCGCTGCGTGCCGTTGCTTTGTGTCGTCTCGGATGGCAGGTGGCTTTAAAATTTAATGCATCAATATATTTCGTCCTCTCTCTCTCTCTCTTTGTGTATTTCGATCCGCAAAAGTTTTTCGGAGAGCTCAAAAATCAACAGAAAAATTTGCTTTGGAAAACAAATCTTTTTAATTGTTCCTCTATGCACAGGGGGCGGGCATTCCGAAGGGGCAAACGGAAAAAGTTCAACGTGAAATTTGTTGAGAGAGCAAGTTTTTCTTTCTATTTGGTTTGGCTTTTCCTACTGCTGGCCTTTTTCTCCTGGCTGTGTATGTCCCTGGCACGAAAACAAGAAAATTAGTTAAAAACTTTTTACTGGGGTATAGAGGGAAAACGGGAAAAGAGGAAACGACTGAGGAATTTCCTCGTGAGTGTTCAACATGAAAGAGGATTGAATAAGTGCCAGAGAGCATAAGGCTAATTTTTGAGTGTTTCGAATGCTGCAACACTCGTGAAAATGAATAATAGAAGGATCTCAAACTAAAAGAGAGTGTCGGGCTGAGAGATTGGCTTTCCATTTGAAATCTTCCAGAGTGTCGCTTTCCGTATTTTCGCTCTTGGATTTTTTGCCTTGCCTTGCTGCACCTCTCACATTTTTTTTTTGCTTTCTTTTGCATTTATGCCCATAATTCTTGTTGCACTTTTGGCATTACTGCATTCTTTTTGCATGCAACACAAAAATAAAGGAATTCTGAATTATTTCCATAGTTTTGGGGTTTCTTTTTAGGGGCTAAAACATATCCATATAGAGTGATGGTGGAATGAAAAGTAAGCGCATAAATAAACCATTTGTGGTGTTAAAGTAGATCCCTGGCTGCGGGCCACGCCCACATATATGAGGCATAAAGAAAAATTCGTGGTATGGAAATCTGTTGAGTGGAAAATTACAAAAAAATGCACAACGCTGCGTTTACCCAACATTTTCTGCTGGATGAAGTGAAAAAGAGGAAAATACAGGAGGAGAGAAAGGAGGTGGAGCCAAGGGATAGGTGGAAAAGGTAGAGCGTCTCGAGCGGCGCTCGGTTGTCGGACGACCCACATGTGTGTGTGTGTGTGTGTGTGTGTGTGTGTGTGTGTGTGTGTGTGTGTGTGTGTGTGTGTGTGTGTGTGTGTGTGTTGCTTTTAAGTATTTTCGGCAAGTTGTGCATATTTTAATTAGTTTCCATAGGCAGCCGGCACAACAGGCAAACAGTTTTCGTCTAACAAGCAACAGAAGGAGTCAGGAGGAAGGCCGCAGAAGGAAACAGCATAAGGAAGGCAGTCGAAAGGTATGCAAAAGGCACCTACCAGAGCGAAAGCAGTTTCGAAATGAGCATAAGATATGGCGTATACGTAACCTGCGAACGTAACTTTTGTAAAATATGGGCGGAAGGGAAATATAGGAGTTGGAAGTGGGCCCAGATGTGTGTGTATGTAATGTCTGTATGCGGGTGGTATAATTGCACACATACTCATACCTCATTCTTTTACGATTACCTCTACCCCATGTATTTTGTAACCATTATGTTGACGTTGCTCCCCTATTCGTTCACTTCCAAGTCCCTTAAATAGTTGCCTTCCAGCTTGCACCATTCCAGCAGTTGATATGCCCACTCTCTCTCTCTCTCTCTCTTTCATTCTCGTTTTTACCTTCAAAATATGACTCTGACTTTTTGGCCACCTAAAAACCACTGCTGCTAAAATTCGCTCAACCTTTTGATGTGCAAGTTCTGCGCTTTCACTGCTCTGCTGCCTGCTTTTCCTTGTGTTCCGCAATTAAACGCATTCCTGCTTTTCCGTTTTTGTGTTTAATGCTAAAACTGGCAAAAGTCAAACAAATGTCAAAGGCTAGAGACGCGAGATTAAATTTGTGTGCTCCTTAAACTCCTACATTTCATGGCTGAAGCCCCAGACCCTGAAATGGCTGAAATCCCATACCGTAAAATCGCGGAAACCTTTACCTAGTTATGGCCCAAACCTCTCCCTTCAACTCCCTCTCCCAATATGGCTCAATCTTTTCTAACTATTTAGACAAAGGATCTACTATGCGGATGAGACAGAGGGAGAGGGAGAGCAGAGCGCGCTTTGATTGCCTGTAAGCGTCTACGCCTCTGCCTGCCATTTAGTGCCTGACAAAAGGCCAAAAGCATATCAATATGCCATGGCGCAAATACAGCAAGCAGAAAGCAAATACACGAAGAGAAAGTCACACTCAAACAGGGATTGGGTGTGGAGAGCGTAGCAGAAAGTCACATTCAAACGGGGTATAGAGGAGAAAAGCGGAGAAGAAACTGATGCTCATATGGGGAGAGAATGGGAGGCAGGAGAGCTCTCCTACCTATGCAAATATTTCAGGGGTCTCCGTCTGCCATTCAGGACTTTCTGCTTCAGTTCACAGAGCTGTTGCCATTGGTCTTCGTTTCGCTTCTGCTCTTGGTTCGAATGTATCTTGATACAAGTGCTGCAATTTGTACTCGTCGTTGCCTCAGCGTCTGCCTCAGACTCGCACTTGACTGCTCGTTTTGCCATTCAAATCTGCATGGGAATCTCCGAATCGAGAACTGCATTGAACCCCAAAGCATTCTTCTGCTTCTTCCCCTTTGGATTGCCTTTTGACTCTTGTGTTTCTCCACGCTGTGCTCTGCTTTGATGCTCTGGTGCGCGTTTAATAGTCGCAAATTGGTTCCATCACACACTTGGAATTTCGATTGGCTGTGTGATTTGACTACCCCGTGGTAAGAATGGATTTATTTCCATTCGGCTGCCAGACAAATGAATAGCAATATGAGGAGCGAGGGAGGTCTTTGTACCCATAATTATATTGCTTTCTCTGTATGTCTGTAAGAATGTTTTACTCCTGGCAATGTCAACCGCTTATCGGACCACAGAAACTCACAAATAAAAGAATGATTTCCAAAACAGTTTTCCCCCGAACCAAAAGCCACAAAAAGGCAACCATTTTATTTGTGTGCGGGCTTAAGCTACGTGTAAAATGGAACCCGCAGAATGGGATGCTCATTAAAATTTGTAACCCTAAAACCCTGATATACATGTGGATTTTGTCCGTGTCGCTCGTGTAAAAGGTACATACATACATATGTACATATGTGTTGTGTAGCTCCTGGGGAGTGGATGGTGTTTATGGTTCTGCCTCCTGTTTGTCGGTTCTCATCCTAAACCAAAAGCCATCAAATATACACCTCCTATAACATTTATTTGCTCCCGCACATAAGGGTAGATTGCCACCTTAATTTGTTTGGCTTAAACTTCAGCGAAAATTCACATGTAATGGTGAATTCTTCTTTCCAATTCCACAATTTGATGAACTTCAGATGATGGGATTTCCAATGACAGACATATTCCACCGAAGCGTGCTTATCAAAACATTCTTCATTTGTGTTTTATATGTTTGTATTTCTATTCTTTATTATGCTCTAACAAGAAGTATTCCCATTTTGTTGAAGATGTAGGAAAGTTAGGATTTTTAATGGTAAACAAATTACTATCAGTTATTAATGCCTAAACTTTTTGTATGGTATTTTTCTAGAATTTTTATTGGAATTTCTCATATTTTTTAGGGTTTTTTCAAAAATGTTTCTTCTATAATATTATCTGAAACCAAAGAAATGTAAGTGTACATAATGATTCGTGAACATAATTTGTTTACTTATTTTTCAATAATCCCTCGTTCCTTTTTACCATGAACTTGCGTATCGAGTTTTACTGTATTTTTGAGAAAATTCAAACAAAACTCATTTCGCATGAACAGCACAAGCAGCAACAGAAGTTAATAAATTACACATCAATTGTTCAGTCAATGTCATGTTGCCCTGTAAAAAAATGTATTGTGGCAGTATATTGCATTTCGTCTTGGTTCTTGAAAGCACCCAATGTACAGTGTGTGTCCCACTGTACTGCTTTCTGCCAGTTACTAACTGGCAGGCGGCTGTCAAATCAAATAATTGAACTTTCATTCCATTCTGAAAAATGAAGCAGAGGATCCAGTGGCAGTGCCTGTGGCAGCCACACATTAAAAGCGATTTAAAAAAGGAAAGAAAGAAATGGAAACCTTCTCTGCTCGTGGGAAAAACCTCCTCCTCACCCGTGAAGTGGGAGAGCACACACAAACACACATACTTTTTCTTCTTAATCCATTTTTGTACTCAACGTTAGCTGATGGATTACTCTCGTTCAAATGTCGAATCTTGTTAGAGGAAGATTTTTCCCACCATCCTCTTGCGCCGCTTCCTGCCTGCCACCAACAGATTGCAACAGAGAAAAAAACTGAGAAAAAAAAAGAACTGTGTCTGGGGGCTGATTCTGGTACTGATTCAGCGACTGGCGGCTGACATTTTACGGGGAGGCAAAGGCACACACAAATGTCGTCAGATTTTTCACGCTCCAGATTTCCAGAAAATCATTAGGAGTAAGTAAAGTTTCTCTTTAGTCAACTTTAAAGCTAAGTTAAAACTTTCTTTAGGATCTCAGTGCCCAGCTGTTACACTTGGCCAGCATTTTGCCTTATTTTGTTTGCCCGATAATTACTAGCCAGTTTGGCCATGCTCCGGTTTGGCCATTTAATTCCCTCGGGCCAAGGACTCTTTAGCATCCTAGGTGCATGCAATTTTTTTTTTATGCTCGTTTCCTCGTTTTCATTTTCTTTGCACTGTGTTTTTCGCCTGGCTTTTTTTGTAACATTTCCATTTTAATGTAGCCAATTTTCTGGCATTCTGTTGGTATTCCATTCCTGTTCTAATTTGTTGTTCCTCTGTTTTTCTGTTGCCTGTTTTTGCTCCTCTGTTTCTGTTTCTGTTTCTTGGGGAATTGCATAACAAAATGGAAATCTGTTTAGGCCACGCATGGGAATTGTTTGTTTTGTTCTGTTTGTTCTGTCGTTTATTTTATTACTTTAGGGAATTTTTCTCTTCCTGTATGATATTTTTTAAATATTTGGGTGTAACGATATTTTGTTGTTGTTGTATTTTCCCAAATGATTATTAATTATATCATATTTTCATATTTTCTTGTATTTAGGTTTTAAATTGTTTATTTAATTTTCTTGTAGATTGTTTTTTAAATGAATTTGCTTAATCTTCTTGATAAGTTCTGTTCCTGGCTGTGTTTCCAGATTAAATTGTTATATTAGACCATCAGATAACTTTGCAATTCTTGTCTTAACGTGCGTTTTAAATTAAGTACTCTGTAGTTTAATGTCATGTTAAAACTCTGCATCCTCCTTGTTCCCATATTCCACGAAGGAATACACTCGGGAGTATGGCAATAAATTAGGTTTAAAGTTGGCCTAAGCCGTCAGGATAATTAGATGGAATAATAAATTAGAGTTGCAACTAAAGTGTACCCTATAGAAACTAGTTATCCAAAGGTCATCAAATTTGTATTCTTAAAAATTGCAGATAAAAAACCTGTTTCTTTGCAGTTCTCTTTGCCCGCATATACTCCTATGCTACCGTATATTTTGACTAGCCAAGCATAAACGGCCTAACCATCATAAAGAGCGGACTTCCGCCTCCAACACAAAACCCCCTTGTGTAATGGCCGCACCTGCAGTGCGTCAACTAAGCGCACAGTTTTCCTTTTTATTTTTTTTAGGGCCTGACCAGCCCACAAGCCACATCCACGCAGCCACACAACACACCCATACATATGCAAAAATAAGCGTTGAGTTTAATGACGTCGTAGTTGTTGTAGTAGCCCCCAAAGTTTGCGTCAATTTCCAGGGCAAGCAAATCGCACAAAAGCTGTCATATAAGTGCACGAGAGGCAAAGTGTGTTACAGAGTGTATGTTATCCTGGATATATGTATAGATGTATGTAGGTATGTATGTATAAATGGGATGTGTATATTGTACTACGATACATATATACTTTCAGACAATAAAGAGGTTTATGTTCTAATTCTATTAGCTCAAAAGCAAGTGGTCAGGCGGTGGTCTGTGTGCGGTGTTCGTCGGCTGGGCGGACAGTCAAACGGAAGTCGTGGAATGCGTGTAGCAATTACCAGCGGACAAGAAGAAGAAACTCTTACTAAATGTGGTCCCCACATGCAATTATCTTTCCATGGATTACTCTTAGGTATCAGTTATGTTCATGAGATGTCATGTTAGGTATAATTCACAGAAATAGTTTTTTGTTTATGGAGAATTATGTATTCTTGGTATTACTTTTTTGTCGAAAATAACCATTAATTAAAATCTTGGTTTTTGTTATATTTCTGAAACTAATTTTTTTATAAATATAATAAAGTGTCTATTATTTTTGTATCCATATATAATTGGTATATTTTCTGTCAACTATTTTATTTTGCTTATAAATTAATTATTGCATCATTCGTATGTTACTTTAACCGATATGTCGCTTTCATGGTAGTAGTGACTTTTAGGGTGTTCTTTGAGAACTTATGTTCCTCTTACGGACAAGTGAAACGAAGGACTATGTTTATGTACATCCATGAAGAGAGTACCACATGGTACTCGTATATGCAGCAAATCCATAAATGAATGACAGCGAACATTTTACGATACTCTGCTGGTAATAGACTTAAAAAAGTTTGCCCTCTTCAAACCCTAAAAATTAATCAAATATTAAGTAAAATAAAAATGTCAGCACACAGTGATTTTGTGTTTGTGGTGCCTCCATTCAGACATGAAAGTAACTGAAAGTCTCTTTTTGGTGGAAAAATGTGTGGAGGAGCAGAAGTAATGTCTTGCTTTAAGGGGAAACTGGCAAATGTTTTCGTTAGTTTTTGGGTTTGCTCAATGAAATGGAAGGAATTGTGACGGTCAATTCTTTTATAAATTGTGACATACACCGATAGAGCAATCGAAAAATGTTTTAAAATGGGGTAAAGAAAGATTCAATGATACTATTCATTGATTGTTTGAACTGGTCTTTCTCTTTTAAATTCTTTCCCTTTTCAACTGTTACAACTGTTATGTGCAACATCTACTTATTAAAGGGGTCTTCTTTTAAGGTTAACTAAATCTTCTTTTATTGAAAGACGCTTCCATGCTGAGAGTAGCCGTAACTTATTTATGTGTTCTATTTTCCCCAGAATGTGCATCCTTTTTACTCTACTCTTTCAGCTTGTAAGAATTCTGCACATTTTCAATATGAATTTATGCATTTTTTTCTTTTGCATTTATTTCTCTCTCATTTTCTCTTTCATTTTTCTGCATCTTTTATTCGTTTCTAGTTGCTTTTCTGTAGATAAATTCAATTTTATTCAACATTTTAAGATGCGATTGGAAGGATGTATGAGCAGCAGTAGCAGCAGCAGCAACCTATTGTCAATGAACTGTTGGTCAAGTTTATAAAACCATGCCATAACCCAGTTATAGCTGGAAAATGTCCGGAAAATATATGCATTTCCGTGAGTATTCTTCAGTTTTTTTTCTTTCTCTTGAAAAGTATTCAGGGGATGGATGTATGCAACTGTGTGTGTGTGGCATTTGGGTATGGGTTCTGCAACATGCTCAACTGCTTGCTAACAAAGTTAACACAAGATTACTAATACGCACCATTGTACGTGACTTTTTGCTGTCAGCGTAAATCAAGTTTCATTATGTGCCAAGCGGAGAGCAGAGGGAGAGTGAGACTGTTGATGAAAATCTACAGATAGTAGAAGAAAATGTTAGGATACCTTCCACCTGCAGGCACAACTTTTGTTCTAATTGTGGGGCAGAAAGAGAGACACCGAGAAAGAGAGAGAGAGAGAGAGAGCGAGAGGCAGAGAGGCAGAGAGGCATACGCTTATAAATGCTACACCAAAATGGTTTTTAGTCTTGAGGCAAGTATCGGTAGAGAGCGGGTCTGTGGCAAGTTTGCAGCATAATTAAATCATAGACATGCCTCCTGGGCTAAGAACTACTAATGGCATTTGCATGTGAAGCACGCACACACAATGGCTGAGGCTGGGAGACTCTACCTGCCAGAGGCAATTACTCTAGTCAATGTCCAGTAGACTTTCAAAAGTGATAAATAGACCATTTCGTATAGGATTAGATTATACGTTTTCGAACAAGTTCAAGCTGAAAATTCAGCTGCTTACTATACGATGCATCTCCAGAAGAATATCTGGGGAAAATAAACACAAAAATATGTAGAGTAGGATAGATGTGCGCTTTCATCTCCCTATGGGGCGCACCAGAAACCCCAATCCAAAGACCGAGCTTGGCCTGATTTCCCTTTACTTATTTCGTTCTGGTTTTCTCTTGTATAAGAAAAGGGATTTCCCTTCATGTATGAGTAAGGTACCTTTTGTATCTCATATTTTGTGTGTGTGCGTGTGTGTGGGTTCCGAGGGCGAAAAGTTTTATATTTGAGTTCAAGTTTTTAAGAAGCTTTTAAATTGAAGCTCGTGACACATTGCAATGATGTTGGCAAATTGGGGGCATGCCACACACCTCTCGCTTTATCTATGCCGGTGAAGATCTATATTTATGCCAGTTACTCTTATAAGCTGGCTCTCAAAATAAACATCTACTACTGAATTTCACTTCATTAAAATAGCAACGGAAAGGATATGGAAAACAAATGCCTGAAGCCAACAGCCCGAATTTATATTGTGATAATAGGAAGTATCCACAATGTACAAGATTAAATATTCAATTATATTCAAAGAGCATTTCCCTGTAGCAGTGTGTGGGGTCCTTAAATAATTTATTGTATTTTGCCACAAAATGAAATATTTCACAGATACAGATACGGACAAATATCTAATGATAATGAGAATTTATAGAAATTACAGCCGCACCACAAGAACTGCAAAGGAAATGTCCCAGGTGAATGCCACCACAAGGCATGCTTTTCTGTGTGTGGAAAGGACCAGAAGGCGGGGAGTCTCATTAACCGCAACAAAAAGGAAGAAGGAGCCCTAAGAGCCAGTAGCCGCAGCAATGCATTATAAATGTATCTACTCTCTTAGCCTTACAGAAATGTAACACAGTGTACTGTCGCCCTCGCTCCCCTCAAGGTAAACTGGCTTGTGCAGAGAGTGAGAAAACATGTCGATTGCAGGGACTTTCTAAGGGAAACAAATATGAAATCATTTGACCAAACAAAAGGATATATAGGATACGCAAATATATGCAAAAGGAAAACCTCTTAACAATACGGAAAGACCAGAGTTAACTCTGTGAAAACCGCTTTTCTCACTGCCTTGTGGTTTTGCTTTCATTTTGCATTATCTGCTCCTTAGAGTTCTAAGAGGCGTTCCCAGGGCTTTTCCACTTGGTCAAAATGCATGAGGTATGCATGAAATGCGTTTGACTGATTTGCATTTTCTCTCGATGGATGCTATCAAATATTTGGGATGACTGTGGCTAATGTGGCTTTTGTGGCCTGAGCTTAAACCGAAAGGCAGATAGTAATTCAATTAATATTTTACCTTTTCGTGCATCATTCTCAGTCAATCTTCATGCCACACATACCTGAAAATATCCATATAGAGAGAGAGAGAGAGAAGGCGATGAAAATCCATTGTTAATATTACACACTCTTTGAATGTTGGAAAAGTTTCTAAGTATGGCGCTTAAGTATAACACAAAGTTTTATGCTACTACATTTTGTAAGCCCCCAGAAAACCCTGAGCACTAATAGCACGGTCAACGAGACGTATAATTAACGTGGGAGATAAGTGGGAGACAGTTGGCGGAGAAAGAGTTCCACCTGAAGGGGAGGTCTCTGGGTGTAGAGTGAGGGTTGAAAACTACAGAGAAAGTCAAACATTTGTCTTTTTTGTAGAGCTACAGGCGTTTGACTGGTATTCTGTGTGGTACTTTGTCTGCTCTACTTAAAGTTATTTCATTGGATAAATTGGCGATATTTTTAGGACTATCTTTAGAATATGGATTTTTTGAGATTTTTCATTAGGATTGTCCTACTGAGGGTTAGTGTTTTTCTTGTACCTTCAATATTCTTTTAAGTTTTAAAATAGCTATTCTAACTAATAATAACTCAATTAGCGTGTTAGTATTTTCGATATTTTTAGGACTATCTTTAGAATATGGATTTTTGGAGATTTTTCATTAGGATTGTCCTAGTGAGGGTTAGTGTTTTTCTTGTACTTTCAATATTCTTTTAAGTTTTAAAATAGCTCTTCTAACTAATAATAACTCAATTAGCGTGTTAGTATTTTCTCTCTTACAGTCTAGTTCGGTTTTAGTTATATTTCTGGGCCTCATGATTCACTTGTCTCTGTTTAAACGTAATGTTAGGCAACCATTTGCCGCAAACTTAAATAGTTGCACTTTTGCTCGGGGTGTGGTTCTGGTCTCTGCTTGAGTCTCCCTTCTCTTTCTGTGTGTAAGTGTGGGTGTGTGTAAGTCATTAAATGAATGGCAGCACAGGCAAAAACCGCCGCCAGAATTCATCGCAGCACATAAAACGCACCACAGGCTGAAGAGTACAAAAAGGGTACGGAAGGAGTCGAAGACTCACAGAGAGAGTGAAAAAGCGGGAAGAGCTGTCGCAGTCAGTGCCAGACGTGAGTGAGTGAGAGATGAAGTGGCCCTGTCGCTGGTTTTGTCTTAAATTGGCTAATAAACTGCCATCTGTTGGCTGTTGGCGGCGAACGTACTGTGGACTGGTGGACGGATCTCTGGGCAATCTTTTGGTGGGGTATCCAGCGGGGGGCAGCCGTCCTGGGCGTGTGACTTTATGCGGTTGGCAAAGTTGAAATGCTTGAGGCTTCATTAAGCGCTCATAACATGAAGCGCATGAAATTGGAATGTTTCGGGAGCCAGGGCCCAGTGCGCTCTGTTTTCAAATCTCTGCGCTGCACAGTGGACAAAAACTAACCACCCGACAATTGTTAGCACTTTGAAAAGTTTTTTGCGGGCAGAGCATAGGTATTGGAGAGTTTTACTGAAAGTAGAATTCTGATTTAAAATACCTGTTTTTTCATTTGCACTTGGTCTGGTATTTTTTTGGAAAATATTCTTAGGTATTCGACAACTTGGAATTACAACAGTATGCATCTTGTTATATATTATTTTTCCGCCTTCTTTTCCAGGAAATTTATATCGACATTTTCAATGCATTTGACAGGAACTTCGCATAGACATCTATTTTGAAATGCTTAAAAATTAATCCGGTTACAACGTCGACGGCTTACCCCTGCTTTACTCGCTGCTGTTTTCTTTGTCTTTGGTTTTTCTATCGTTTGCGTCACCATAGTTATGTGTGAAAAATTTCTCTAATGAAATATTTCAGTGGCAAAGTAGAAAATTTTAATTAAAATTATAACTAACGCCACACAGCCAGCCAGATAGCCACAATAGCCACACAGCAAACACGAATTGAGTTTTATTGAAAAATGCTTGGGCGGAACGAGAGGTCTGGCCTGGGTGGTTGTCGTGCCACTAAAACTAATAGATACAAAACGCACATAATTAAATCATTTTGTGGAATTCCCATTCGAACTTATTGATTCGCCAGCATTGACTGCATATTCATGGGGGGCATTCATTTTAATTGCAAATTGTATTCTGAGAGAGATTGAAAGAGAGTTCACAAAGTGAACGTCTTAATTAAAAGAGAGAGCCCTGATTAGTTTTTGTTGGCCATTAAATAAGCCCTAAAATGAAGGACAGAAGACTCATTCTTATGAATAAATTTGTGAAAAGTATTCCCCCATAAAAGCAGGGTATTTCCTCTGGTTTTATGATGTGGGTCGACGGATTAGAGAGAAAGACAGAGAGAGATTGCCGGAGAGCACATAAAATGTGTGTGTTTGCTTTTGTTTTATGTACACTTTTTGGCTCACTCTCTCTCCACTCTCTCTTTTTGTTGCTTATTGTCAAAGTTTCCTGCCGGTTGCTGGCCAAGTAGTGCGTAAAATTTCGAATGCGAAACGAAGTTGAGTCATAAATTTCCAAAATTATTGCCAACAATTGAAGTTCTTTGAGAATATATGTATGTTTCCGTTGTCCCTGGCATGGTTTCTTATTGTAGGCTCAGGGTTCAATAAATATCTGTTCTTTGTATTTTATATCCTTTTATTGAGTAATGTATTCTGAAGGGATTTTATGGGCTGATTTCCAGAAATATTTTTTGAATTAAAGGCCATTTCCCTTTACTAATGACAGCGGGGAAATGGTTTGTTTGGCATTTCGTTAAGCATTTTTCGCCCACTAGTATTTACAAGTCACACATTCTGTCTTTGGTCCAAGTTTCTCTCCAAGCAAACATTTCGCTTTTAGTGGAACTTGCATCCTGTCGCTGCTGCTCTCTCTCTCTCTCAGTCTCTATGTTTGTTGGCCAACAACTTGTGCAACAACTTCTGACAAACTCATTAACTCATTATCTGTGCAAGAAGTTGACACAACGCTCCAGTAACTTTTCCAGAGGCGACAGAGCAAATGGCAAATGATCATCCACAGCACAAGGCACACAAGCTAAGCATCCATTTGCCTTTAATTAGTTACCATTTGCATACGATGATGAAGAACGTCCTGCAAATTGCATTATGCTTCCAACCCGCATCATCACTGAGATTGTCTCCCATGCCTTCAATCTCGTGCCTGCCCGCCTCATTGGACACCTTAATTGCTGCTAATTGATTGAACAAGGACGCTGATGATCCCGCTGTTCTGTTTGTTCTGTTGCCTCTCTCGCTGATTGCCTCAGATTTACGATTGACCAAAAATTAAATAAAAGGAAATTACGACAGACAGAAAGAGCTGGGCTTTGTCCTGCTGTAAGTCCTTTCAGTCTGTTATCGCATTTACAGGGCAGGGCGTGAGTCGCGCCACTCCCTGGTCAACAGATTTTTTATTTCCTCTTCCGCAACAAATTTGATTTGATTTGGTTTATTTTGGCAGCCCGGGAAAACCCCTTTTGCAAATCCTCGTATGCCTATTTTTGTTGCTTCAATAACAATTTCCACACAAAACAGCGGAGTAGCAGAACACACAGAAACCATGTCCATTTCCATGAAAATGGTGGCATGTCGAGTGTATTAAATTGCCATTTATTTCATTTTTGTTTTTCCCACTTTTCCAGCTCTGCTGTCCTACTTTTTTTATTGTTGCTTTATCCCTCCTTCAGATTGGTATTCTCGATGCTTTTTTCTGCCGCTTTTTTTTGTTAGCATATTTTTTGAAGCGCATTTAAATAATGTTTATATTTGTACAATGGCATGGATTTGTATTGTTTTCTGATATCTGTCTAAGGTTTTTTTTCTGGGGCTTTTGGTGCGGGCGTGTGCGTGAGATTTGGAGATGAATCAAGCTGTGACTGTGTCTTTCCACCAGGAGGTGGAGAAGTTTGTATTGGAAGAGCAGCTGCGTGTTGTGTCAGAGGTCTCTGCAGAGGATTGGATGAAGCAGCTTCCTAGGGGAAATGGATGTATGACACGTGGAAGATGAAAATCCGCATGTACACCAGTGGGATTTTGTTATCATTTATCTGGGAAATATTGTTTTTTTATAGAGAACTTTCTCGTATTTTTAATTGGGTTGATTTTTCTCAGATATAAATAAAACCTTATACTTTTTCAGGTACTTCTATTAAGGGATTTATAAAAAAAAAATAGTTATCTATTGGGTGTCTGACATTTGGTGAGTACATTTTTGTGGTATTTTTTAGGAGTATTTTTAGGAAAGCTTAATTTCTTAATCTCCTTTAGACTTCATGAGTTTTTAATGTTCCACCTCTATTTTGTTTTTGTTTTTGGTGGAATTTCCTGTCTCATTTTCTTTTGGGTCAAGCTGCGCAGAAAACCCCAGGAATCGACTTGACTTTTATGGCGGTCATAAAAAGGATTTTAATGTGTTTTATCCCCCACCGCCCTTGGCCGAAAACGGAAGTGTAGCCAGCGAAATTCGAAAGCAAACTTCTGCTTGCTGTTCTTCACATAAATCGACTCCAAGAAACATACATATATGCTTTGGGATACGAAATACTACCTCGGCAGGAGGGAATTGAGGGAAAGTCCAATGGAATTATGCGTGAGCGCACATCAAATGAGGAGCAAACGATGTTTCTTCTTTTGGCCACTCCTGGAATTTATGGCAGGACTTGGCCAGGACTTTTGCGTGTGGAATAGGGATTGCAGATTGGAGGCCTTTAAGGCACTGACTTTTCCCGCATCCAAATAAAGTTGTCAAGGACGTGGGCGGGCGTATGGTCGATTGTCGATGGTCCTAGGAAAACAGTCAAATGAGCTGGCATAAATCCTCGCCCTGGGGTCTGGTTGCTGTTGGTCTCTCCAGGAAGTTCGGGCTCTCTCCGCTGACAATCTGTCAGGTGCCACTTAACATAAAGGTTCCGTTCCGGATGGCTAAGGCAGCCAGCCTGTGAGGCGCTGTGAGCCTGGTTTTGGTGTTTACCTTTAGCTTTTAGCATGCATGGAAATCATTCAGAGCAATCAATTTGTTTTTATTGAATTTTCGGTGCTAGCCAAAAGTAGCAGAACCCCTGGCTGGGCTCTCCACTCCACAGTCTCCACTTCCTGTGGCAGAACGAAAGACACTCATTTTGCGAACGCGTGACACGCCCAACAACGAAGGAGGAGGACTAGCAATACCATGTCCTGCTGTGGTGCTACCTGAGCGTATGAGTGACGTTTGGGCTAAACTAAGCCGTAGCTGTGGACTCGAGTGTACCCGCAATGGATATCTGACTCCCTGGTTCTCTGTGTGTAGTTTTCTCCTACAGAACATCTCTTTTTTATTGCTTTTTCCTGCTGGTCAAGGAAAATTTCTTGTGTTTTCTGGCTGTCAAAACTTGTTGTCTGCCACACAAAAATAACCTCACTAACGGTAAGTATACGTTGGGTGTTATAACACTTTTCTCTTTCAGTCCCGTTAGCTCTTTCCCTCTTGTTTTGGGCTTGCTTCCATGTTTGGTTTTTCTACCCATTGTTTGTGTTTGTCTCAACATTTCCTTTTTTTTTTGTTCTGTACCACTGGCACATTTTTCAAATAGATGTCTATCGGTCTTTGGCTCCTTTTCAAAGTTTTTTGGCATTTTACATGTGCTAACCAACAAAAGAGCACACCGCTCTCTCTTCCTTTGTTGATTTGCTGAACGGATAACGGATGAGTGGGTGAATGGTGGACGGTTGAGTCGTTGAATCGGTGAATCGGTGAATGAATGTTTGAATGAGTGGTGTAGCGTAGTGTGTGGCTTTGGTGCTTCGATGTGGCTTTGGTGCGGCTTGAGTGCTGCCGACTTTTGCCACCCACCCTGCCCATTGACTGGCACGAATCAAAACCATCAATCGGTTGCTCTGTTTTTTGTTTTTTTTTTTGTTTGAAGATACTTTTAAAGATATTTTTGGTGCGCAATTGAATATAGAAATACTATAAACAATTATGGGCTATATTTGTATAATATTATGGTATAATCATTTCTTTGTTATATTGATTGCTTTTCATATTGAATTTCTGTTGGAATTCCTATTTCCAATTTTTATGTGGAAATCCATTTTCATTTGTCAAAATTTTGTTGTATTTTCTATGAATTTTCTGGGGGAAATTAAATGGAAACTTTGATCGTTATTTGATTGCTTCATTTATTGGGAAAACGGGTGAAATCTTAAATTTTGTGGAAGCTTTTAAGTACTTTTAATACAAAGAAACTTAACAAAAAATTTTCTGATAAATTGTGGTAAAATAATAATTCAGTTTATGGATACTATTTTTTAAACGAATTGTGTCTTTTACGCTCAACTACGTTTCTTGTGGAAATACTGTGCACAAAGACATAAACACAATGTTATATACAATACACGCCTCCATGGCCATGCCCATATTTATCACCCGCCCCCCAAACACTCTAATTGTATTTGTTAAGGGTAGCGCAGCCCGTGTAAAACAGTTCTCCTTTTTTTCGGCAGTCCCTGCGACCATTTCTCTTGTTTTCTGCTACCTCCTGCCTGCTCCTTCCGCTCTTCTTCTCCTTTCGCCTCTTTCTTCAGTGTATTTCTATTTCTTGCAATTATTATAAAATGTCGCACGCCCCAACCATCGAAGGACAAAAGCCACACAATTCTTGATGGTGGCGGTGGAGGTGCCATCACCCTGCTCCTTGGAGACTCATTTTCAAGTGCTGGGCCGACACCGCAACGCTCGGCCTCAGCCTCAGCAGCAGCCTCAGCCATTTGCTCAAGTGGGTCAGCGGCAGTCGGTCTCCCAAGTGGTGCTTTAGAGCGGCAGCCACAGCAGCAGAAGGAGGAGGAGGCTGGAGAAGGCAAAATGTGGCAACAGTTCAAGGATTTTATTGTGGCAAGAGCATTGTAATTGAATGTGCAATGGCATTACGCAGTGGGAGAGAAAGAGTCCTACTGCTGCCATGCTGTGTACCGCCTGTTTGTATGAATCATTTAATTGCATTTCAGTTCAGAGTAACCCTATTCAGTATTTTTAGGATTTTTTCGCTATTTCCGGATAAGTCTAAAACCTTGAAAGTTATTTCTTTCTTTTGCACCATAGATATTTGCGGTATGTAATAAAAGAGAAAAATAAAAGTTCCTCTCCTAAGAATACATCTATCTAGCTATCGGTATATCTGCCTGTCCACATATCCTTCTATTTATATATCTATCTTATATACATATATACATTCATATATCTGTAGGAGAATGGGAATCTATTTTTCTCAGGTATTTGCGCCTCTAGATCCCCTAAGTCCTCTTCAAATCAGCTCTAACACTTTTTATCATTCGAGTTTATGTTTATTTTCTTTTCTCTCTCTCTCTCTCTCTCTTTTACTTTCACTCTGCCCACAAAAAAAATGCTTAAAACCAACAAAATTGAACCCACAAACACGTGCCAAAAACTAAACACAGAAAATAAACACCATAGACTCAGAAACTCTTGTTGCAGAGGCTTGCTTTCATCACTTTTCACAATTCCGTCTGCCTCTCTTTTCACTCGTTTTACTGACTGCTACGCTTTTCTAGTTTTACTACTTTCTCTCACCCTTTCCACTTTTCTCTTTTCTTTTTTATCAACTTAATTCACATGCCAGACGGTGACCAAATCTATTCCTGTTTCTCCCTGCTGTTACTGCAGCCATCCTATTTTTCAACTCAGAACTCAATCAACAAACTGGAGGACCGGACTGACCCACATTTTATGGCAAATTTTGTCCAAAAGGCACAGGGCTCTGCTCTCGAAAAAAGGCACACAAAATAAACCCCTAAAAAAGGCCGAAAATCTCTATATGTATATATCGTGTATATCTGTATGTGTTTGAAAGGGGGTGTGGCAACGGGGCGACGGCTTATCACTCGGGTTCCAGACCATTGCGTATTAAAAACATTTTTGTTACGCCAATAAAAACGAACAGGACCAGGAGTCGGAGGAGTGCAAAGAATTTTGCATAATTCGTGGCCATAAAAAATGAGACTAAAAGCAAAAGTTGCTGTTGACAGAATTGTCTGTAATGGTCCGGGGGTCGAAAAACTACAGAGGAGAAATTGGTTTAGCTTGCGAGTGTAACGCCATTTGGTTTATAAGTCGAGGTCCCATTTTTATGTGTGTCCTGCAGACAGTGAGTCTTTTTAGGTTTCTTATTTTCTTATTGGCTACACTGTTAGAAAAGGGTCGGAAAAAAAGATCTACTGAAAATATACCCAAAATAGTCATTGGAAATAACTATAGATAAATTAAAAACTTGAGGAAAAGCTTAAAAAGTCACAGAAAAAACAGGAAAAATCATAGGAGTAACATAGAAAGTTGTAGACGAATCAGGAAGTGCCGAAGGAGTAACAGTAGACGGCAAAGGAGGTCCAAAAACAATAGTCTTACGAAATCTCATGCTAGATCAACTATAGAGCAAATGATGAAGCAGGAGCAGGAAGAGATATGGCAGGAAAAGCTCCATGAAAGGGGCATCCGAAGAAGATGTGCGCAGCTGACCCGAGTGGACATCAACTTCTCTGCTGATGCTGTTCCCTGGTGCCTGGTACCGCCTGATGAACTCCTGACGGTGTAAATGTGCTCGTAGATTTGAGGCCATTGTGCCTACGCGAGCCTCCTTCAGTCGGCCTCCAGAGCGTTGGCCATTTGTCAGATGAGAAAAAAGCATTGCACAGAACTATGTATGTATGTATATTGTTTGTCATTAACAAGGTCGAGCAGAAAAGCAGGCAGCAACAGCAGCAGGCAGCGGAATGAATGAAGGAAAAACTAAACTCGCTTTGATGAAGGAAAGCTGTTACACAAACAGAGTGAACAACAGAGAGCGACAGAGATAAAAACGGTGAAAGATAGATGGCGAAAAATGCACGGCAAAAGTTGTGCGGAAAGTGTTAAGCGCGTGGACCGTTGGTCCTGACCCGCAACAAAAAGGGAAGAAGGAAACGCCTGACATTAATTTTGTTTTCATAACGTGAATGCCAGAGTCCCTCAACCCTCACAGGCCTCACAGTCTTTTTGAGTCGCCTGCCTGCTGCCAAATGAAGACACTTTCTTGCACTGTTGTTGCCTCTGGTTGTTCCCCTCTTTTCCTCACACGTCTCACTGTCTCACTCTTTTAGGGTTTTTCTAGCCAAAGCGAGAGCTTGATTGACATGCTGTCTGTCTGCTGTTTGCCCTGCTGCCTTTCATTTCTTTTTGGCCAACTGTCCGTGACATCAAAAAAAGAGGAAAATCATACAAAAAAGTGAGGAAAATGAGTGAAAACCCCAACGACAACAAGTGTAAAAACAAATTAGCACACAGCTCTGCTGCTGAACAGCGCTGCTGTTGAAGCTGGTTGGATGCTCGGGATTCTGATGCATTTTTGACAATGAAACTGCAGATGATGTCCTCCCTGTCAAAGGCGACAACAGGCAACAAGTCAAGGCTGAAAGAAGAGGCTTACAGAGAGAGAAAAGTGACAACAAATGAGGGCTTAAGACATTTGCGAAATGTGAGGAAAAATGAGAAGAAATAAGGGCTATAAAAGTAAGTGAAAATGAGCCTCATTGTTGAGGATCTTTCGTAAGAGAACAGACGAGAACAGGAGAGGCTGCTGAACCATTCGTACAGTTCTAGATAAGAAAATACCTCATAGCAATAGCAGATTATTCTAAATGTTTCTACCTATTTTTTCTCCGAAAAGAGCATCCATCCATCAGGAAGCATACCCCGCCTTCTACGCTGTATATTCTCCTGTGAATTAACTTGAATAATTATCTTCCTCCCCTGTAGTCGCTCACCCAAAAAAAACTGGGTTACGGGAGTGAATAACACAGGAAAAGAACTGAACAATTTCTGAGCGGGGTGGGGTGTTGCCTGCTATTCATGCCACTGCTTCAGAGTCAAGGGGTGCTGCTATTCATGGCACAGATGTAGTCAAGGGGCAAGCACCAACAGCAGCAGCATCACACACATTTCGTATTACATTTAATTTATTTAAAGCTTGAATTTTCACGCGCCAACGCTCCTTGCCTCTGTCTCTCGACAGTGAATTTTTCAGCAGTGAATACAGCGATGAAAAGGCAGGAAAATGTTTTGGGTTCCCCTTTTTATTTTCGCATGTGGTTTGTATTGTTTCGGTGTTGATTTGCATAGAAATCACGACTGAAACCAAGGAACAAAAGCGGGCTTTAATACTGCGGCTTTTCCTGCTATGATTTCAAGGTTTCCAACCCCAGCACAAAAATAAATAGGGATGAAAAAATAAAACTGCAAAACGGAAAACTTCTCTGTTGTAATTATGGAAATTCATGGAAAATTATTGCTACAGAGAGAGAGATAGAAAAAGAGAGATGACTTTCAGATGAGTTTCCCCATTTTCCATAGCTCATTGTTTTCTCAATGTCATTGTCGCTGGTGGATGCTGCTGCATGCTGCATGCATTTCCTCCTTCATGATGTGCATTCTTTGTGGCATTGTTTGGAGCATTGCATGGTGATAGTTATGTGCCGCTTTTATGTGTGGCATGCCTCCTGCCGCATTTGTCCCTGCCTGTAATGTAGGATTTTTCAATGATTTTCTCTTTGTTTTTCTCTCTATTTTTCTGTGTCTTTTCGTGTGCGTTTTCTGTTCATTTTCAATTAATCACAAGTCTTCCCCCGAGTGAATGGTTTTTGCTACATAATGTGGCACACTTCAAGGTCTCTTTCTGTCTCTATCCAAGTGAATGCCACTTTAATATTGGGGAACTCCAGCTGGTGAATAAATGAAATGACTGAGTAAATTCATCATAGACTTCGGGTAATATTAATTACCATTTCCCTTCCATAATTCTCTCTCTGGTTGCCATTGTGTCTTCTTTTTATGCCTCCTTTTTGTTGCTGTGTTGTCAACGGCATTGTCTTACGAGAAGAAAGATTCCTCCGACTGCTCCTGCGTCTGGGTATTATTGACAGGGCAACATAATAAACATAAATCAAGTGTCGCACTCACTGGTGGGGACATTGTGTGCCCAGTGCTTCAGGAGCGGCCGCAGGACGCAGGAACCGCTGGTCAGTGGTCCCTGGCAGGGCCACACGTTGCATATCATACTCGTCATTGTTTTTATTAACGAAATATATGATCGGAGAATGGAGCCAGAGTCCTGGCTTCTCTGCTTCATCTCGTAAATAAAGGGAAATACAATTCCGCTCTAATGAAATCCGTGTGGGGTGTGTGGCCCTGCCACCTTCGTCTTATGTGGCATGTGGTATGAATTTTACTACTTACTTTCTCTCTTGGCATTCTCTGCATTTACGTAATAGATATTTATCTACAGATTTCGTTGGTTCTTTACTTTGTTTTTCTTGTCGGAAATTGATTCTCTTCAAACAATACAAAAAATTCGGAATTCTGTGAGTTTTGCTCTAATTAAAGCACTTATGGATGAGTAATACATACATAATCAACGAGACGTGTGAGACGCTTTTTAAGCGTCACAACTTTTATACCCGGCACTCAGTACTACATCTGCACCTTAGCGGTGTTTTGTCAAATTTTAAATTTTTTCTTCATCTGTCATCTACATCTACAACACATCACACCAACACGCTCCGTTAGCTCGCCGCCCTTCCCTAGACCCACACACTGCAGACTCGAGGCAGAGGCAGAGGCACCGTCAGCACACAAAAAAAAAAAAAAACAAAAAAAAACTGCGGGACGGGGTGGGTTAAAAATCGACAGAGTGTGAATGAGAGAATGTAAAAAGTACAACAAAAGCTTCGGAACAGGGTGTGTTTAGCCACTGGAAATTAATTTCTCTATTGTGGCTATAATAATGATCCAATCGGATCCCAATTTGGTGATCTGATAGATATGGCCATTTCCTACTGAGTTTTCTTTTATCTTCAAAATTGTAGATTTGGGAATATTTCGCCCTTTTGCAGGAGCGGAAGGGGGCGTGGCTCATTTTTGAAATACCCTGGTTTCAGTGTGAGCATATAGCAGTCTGGATGAAAAATTTGGTGGCTCTAGCTCTTATAGTCGCTGAGAACTAGCCGACAAGCAAGACGGACAGACGAGCAGACGGACAGACAGATATGGCTCTATCGACTCGGCTATTAATGCTGATCAAGAATATATATACTTGATGGGTTCGGAAACGTTTCCTTCTGTGCGTTACATACAACCGTTATTCCCCACAAATACAATATACCCTATTTACTCTTCGAGTACCGGGTATAAAAAAAGTGTTCCCCAAGTGAGTTTTAATCACTCGGTGTAAACATGCTTATCACCGCGTTGTAAGACTTCATTTTAAGCACATATTTTGACTTTGTTTTTTCACACAATATTCCATACATATTTATATTCTGTAATCATATGAGCTCGTTGTCACTTAAAAACCGCAAAAGAAAATGTCTAGACCCCGCCACCAGAGGGGAAATACTTGAAAATTAAAATTCTGTAAGTACAAAAATAATGTAACGGGGGAGGATTACGACCCACACGAGCGGAATATGTTGTCTGTTTATTGTCTTTGAGACACTTTGTGTGTCACTTGTTGTCTCCAAAATGTTAGTCTCTTAAGGGAATTGATAGGAAATATAGGACGAAGTCATGGCACAGGAGGATGAGCGAATGTCATGCATTAAAAGGGGAACGAATTAACTGGGAAAATATACAAAAGGGTGGTGACGGAAGGTGTGCGAGCCGAGGAATTGTCTTAACAAATAGGTTAGATTGTGGATAGATGAAATCATTTAATAAGGTAAATTTACTGAAATAATGAATGTTTGATGCTGATTCTTGGTTCTATAAATATTGTAAGTAGTTTTTGTATGCTTTAAGTGGAGTCCTATAGCTGTTATATGTTAAGGAGAGAACTTTGTTTCTACATATTATACTTTAGGGTTAGCTATTCCGTCCTTCAGAGTCTCAGATCTTCTTTAAGCCGTTTCTTTATGACACAAATTCGACTTAAAGCTCAAAACCGGAAATGAAACTGACAGACAAAAAGACACTCCCTTCCTTCCTCCCTCGCTCCTACCCTCCTTACCCGTCACGCATTGATATTTTATGGCACTTTAGAGGATTAGAAAATTTGACTTGGAGGAGCGTTTGACTTTTCAGCGAAAAAAACGCTTAACGAGCTCCTTGAGACCGGCTCAGTGAAATTTAAAATGAAAAAATATGGCTTTTCATATGACGTAGACGTGATAAATGTAACATTTAAATCGTATTCACATTTAAATCAATGAGTAAGGGGGCTTTGCTGGTCGGAGTTTCCTTTTTTAATATTCCTTTCATTTATGTAAATATATATGTTTATTAATTATAATTGAAAAAAAAAAAGAATTCCACTCAGTGGCTGTCCACGGAATGGATCCACAGATACATTTATCACATGTCCAATTTTTTGTTAATTTTCGTGGAAAAACGAATTGCTGCTCATTTAATTGCAGCCACAATAAAAATTTACGAGGCGAAAAAAAGGAAGAGGCGGAAGAGTGTCTGTAAAATAAATTGCAACAGAATGGACGGTTCTTCTACTCTCTTAAAACTCCGACTAATCTCTTTTTTCCATTCCTCCGAATCGCTGCCATTTATGATAATTGAAAATGAAAACTGATTGCAGAAACATCCCATAAACATAAACATGCATCCTCCTCTATAAAAAGAAAAAAAGTATCTTCTATCTCACACCAGTCATTAGTGTTAAACTCGAAAACCCATCCAGTGCCATGCTCCTGTTACCCCTTTTTTGGGGGCTATTCAATTACACAGGCTGCAAAAAATCTATGGATATATCGCCATTAAAAGGGTGGGCAAAAAAAGGAAGAAAAGTCCTTAATTAATTTCCAATTTTTGTCAATCAGAAGAGCAACACAACAACAATAAAAAACACCAGAACTCATGTCTTAAATTTGTGATTTTATTTATGAATTTTTTTTTTTTTGTGTTTTACAAGAGGCTGATACGCGAGTAAAAACTGTAAAATATATGTCTGCAAATATATCTATATTTCCCTGGCGATAAAAACAATTAATTGGAACTGCAGAACATTCAGCAGCAGCATCAGCATTCAGCATGCATTTCCAATATGAATATGTCAATGCGGGGGTGCGAATCCCTACTACCAATGGAATAAAACTACAATAATGAAAGGTACAGAAAAGCAAGAATGCCAGAGGATAGGTTTACTCTGCTGTATCTACCCCTCTACATATGTATGCCACATGTGCCATGTTTTAAACGAATTTAATTATTGTTCATGTGCTGAAATATGAGGAAACATTTATTTATGGATCTCCTACTATATGCATGCGATGGAAACAGGAACGAAGGACGTACTGCTACTCGTTCGCTGTAGATTGGAGTAGGAATCCTGCTCGTTTGGAGCTCCTCCTGACGCCCAGACGGAAGCACGGTGGAGAGGGGTGTCTCTCCTGTCAGCCCTGTCTCTTTATTTTTAGTGCATGTGTGTGCATTCACTGTGAATAACTGCAGTATGAGGGTCTGGTCTGGTCTATCTCTCTCTCACTCACTCTCTCTCAGGTTCACCTGTCCAATGTCCTCCCCATGTTCCCCTTCTGTTCCTTCCTCTCTGTGGATCACTGGGCGTATGAGTTATGGTCATGGATGGATGTGGGAATGGGAATGCTAAAGGGGTATGGGGGTGTATGATTAATATTCAATTACATGGGAGATTCTCCTTTGCACTGGAAAAAAACTCTATGTGCAACAGCAGTTTTCTCTGCTCGTTTCCTTTGCTCGTTGTGTGTCGGAAGAGTGCCGTGTGCTATGTGGTGTATCGGTGGAAAAACTTTGCTAATTGCCATCATCAATGTCACCAAGAATGACACTTTTCTGTGCTCTTAATCGAGAAAATAGCAAACCAAAAATACAATACAATGGAACTTTTTTACCCTTGAAATAAGTTATTTTATTCTGAAATTTATCATAGCATTATGGTACTCAAATAATTTGGTCAGTATTCGATGTTTTTACTGAGCTATTGCCATTTGCTGTCAGTATTTGAGGAAAGCTCTTACACAAATTATTACAAAAATCAATATTTCAGACAAGACTCATAGGGATCATTGATTTTTATGAATATCTGAGGGTAAATAGCTATCGCTGAGATGTAACTTTAAGCCAACAAGGTAAAAGGCTTATACCTTGTTTCCTTTTGATTTTTGTTGAGCAAAATTTGTTTTCGTTTCTGCTTCGGCCACTTCGTTGGGGAACATGTGCCCTCATTTGATTTAATTATCTCAGCAGAAAGTGAGGAAAGGGGGAGAAAATATTGTGCCAAAACCCATACATTCCACACGCATTCCAATCAAAAAGGTAGGAAAAAGCTTGGGGCATAAAGAATATTAAAATAAAGCCTAAATAAAATATACATTTTGTAAAGAAAAATTGAAGACAAAGATAGATTTGAATAACAACGAATATAATTGCAGAAGCACATACATAAGGAACAGTGACGATAAATTCTATTTAAATTAAAACAATTTATTAAGTAGTCATTGGTGATTTATCACAATTATTATTCTGAAAATACGGTGCGTATTTTGTTTTCCGAACTAGAATAATACCGTACTCTAATTTTACGATTTTTTTTGGGAGTTTGCTTTAGTTTTCTAGTAACCTTAAGGATTCGTATATTGCGTGTAGTTTTCGCATGAAAATGAATCAAAATTCATTTGACAAGGCCAATGTTCTATGATTTATGGCTGCCATTATTTTATGTTTAGCTGCACGGATTCTCTAGGATTCGTGACATATTATTAAGTACTGCAATTGTGTTCTGGGGTCCTTATTTTGGGGCATAATTTCCATTCTTATCGTAGAGCAGTTTACGGCAGTACATTCCTTCCCTCTCTATATAGCGGTGGAAATTGTGTTCGTGTGAATAGTTGTTCATTTCCCAATGGAATTTTGTTTGTTTTTGTTTGGCATTGGAATTAAAAATTAATTGCTATTTTTATTGCCAAAGCCCAAAAACCTTACTTTTTTATGTGCCACATCCCACACACAAAGAGGTGTCTACATTTTTCTCGCTCTCTCTATTTTGCTATGTGTTGATTGTATTTTTTTTAATGACATGTGCAATTATTTGTTTGTTTGTTTGTTTTACGAATAACAAATGCTGCATTCGCGGATCGCGACATGCAGTGAAATTAATTAATCATTGTTCTTTAATCAAGTTTTATGTTTAATTCAAAGGGAAATCTTTTGTTTATTGCTACACGCATTTGAGTACACCATTGGGCACTCTGTATTGCTTTTGCTAGCTTGGATAACTTTTAGCAACGTAATCTCAGTTCTGCAAGGGACAGCGAATAAGCCCATCAGGAATAGTCCCTCGATAATCACGATCATTTCTTCCTGGGCGGTTTTAAGTAATGACAATTTACTGGCACTGTACCCATTCATTAGGGGAAATGATGGAAATTTCATTTAGTCCGTGACATGCCGTATGCTTAATGAGCGACAAAACCGAAAGCTTTTATTAATTTATGCATTTAAGTGGATGCCTGATTGCATGTGTAACCTTTCGTTGCCTCTTTACCAGCGTCATCATGCCACATCCTGTCACTTTGGCTCTAGTTACCAAAAATTTGCATATTAATTGCTCATTAATTGTTGATTAGCTTTCAAGTGGCAGGCCTTTCAGCCATCACAGTGCCACAAGAATCTGGGTCTTAAGCATCAACTAATCTTTGGCTCAAGGCATACGAAAAACTAAGTTGCGACAAAATGGGGCAATCAATCAAAAAAGTCTGCGGGCGGGCTAGTAGGGTGTTCGTTCCGATACTTTCGTCAGCAGCAGCTGCGCAAATACTGCAATTAAGCATTATTAATCACAGCGACTAAGCAACACAACACAACAACACAGCACTGGGGGGCACTTCCGGCTTTTGGCAAATATATACAGTGGTCATCACCCCAGGATCTGGTTCTGGTTCTTGGGAATCCTGGTTTCTGGTCACTGCGCTAATGTGTGCGTATTATTTTCTCATCAGAATTAATATTTAATTAAAAGTCAAGTGCGTGTGAGGGTTTTTGCGTGGGGTGCCCAAAAGAAAAGTTCAATTTTCTTCCAAGGAAATCCATTTGCCTGTCGTCATGATGTCCGTTTTTGTTTTGTAGGTTTACGCATAATATTTGAATGCTTCCATGGATTATTAGAGGGTGGAAATAAATGTGGGATTTAAGGGTAAATCAAGCAACTTTAATCGTTCATTTGAAACTATGCTTCAACCACATTCGTTTCGTTTATCCACTTAAGCGTAAAACAACAACAAACTAAGAAATGTATTCAAAAAACTCTGAAGGTTTTGAAATCATTTCCCAAAACAATTCAAAATTCGATTGAAGGACAGAGAACACAAAACATGAGTTCATTTTGTGGGGTCAGAGATCGCAATCCGATTTATGAACTAATTGCGATGCTCATGTCAGGCTCTGTCGAGTGTCTTCTGTCGAACAAAAGAATTCCGTGTGTGTGGCAGCAATCGAGTGGCACAATAATTCTTGGCCAAAACACTTGACTTGTGTATGTGAGCGTGCCTGCCCGCAAATCGGCATCTAATCAATCAATTGGTGCGGGCCATGTTCCACTTTTTTTCTGTGGGGGGTGAGGCCTACTCGATGGATGTTTGATTGGCATTCCCATATGATGGATTGGATTGGCCCTCAGTTTGATTTTGATTTGGATTTCGATTTGAGGGAGCGGAACAAGCAAAAACTCTCCTAGAACAAAACTGTGGAAATGCTGCGGTATCTTTGCATCTTCTAAATCCTATTTCAAGCGTTAATCTTGCGTTTCTGAATTACCCAAAAAGAAAAGCGTGAGGTTTCCTTTAATTATAACATGATTTATGACTCAATTACCGTTTAATAGTCCGTTCCAGGCGTTTCCTTGACTTTGATTTGAACCAATGATTTTCTTTGGTGTTCCCCAGGATTTTGCTCTCTCCTTTTGTCGCACTTCACTTCACGCTTTTCAACACCATTTGCGAACGAAAAGCTTTCTGCGGAAAATTTAATTTTCTTTAATCTTTCGTTTCACTTTATTCTGGAGACAGAGAGCCTCGTTTTAGGCTTCTGCTGGTGTTGCTGCCATTTGGCGGCCTCTGACTATTTATTTCTACATATATATTTTTTTTTTGGTGGGGCAAGTTGGCGCCTAAGCCACACACTCACACGTACACTGCCACGCACACTTTCCCCCTCCGGAAAATGGGAGAAAACACTTGAAATTTGTTGGCTGCTTTCGCGCGACTTTCCGGTTAGCGAATTCTTTTGTAGAGGTTTTTTTTTGTATCTTTTTGTTAGATTCTTTCTGTATGTTTCTTTTTTGAGGGTATACTCTTTTTAGGGTATTAGGAATACTTCAAACTGTTGGCCCCGAGACTGTAGGGTGCTGTTTTATATCCTCCTGTTTGGTTCCTTTTCTTTTGGGGCGTTTCTTTCGCTTAATTTTTTAGATGTTGCAAGTGCAACAAGGGAATTCGCGTACACACAGACACGCACACCTTAATCCACACACTGAAGCACACACACACACACACACAGATATAGAAATACACTACTCTATGGAGTTTTGTGGCTATTTTTTGAGTGGAAAATGCGCGACGAACCGTTCGTACCCGTTTGCTCCGAAGTCAGGCGCTGTGGCGGACGCCTGCTGCCGTTTCACCGTCTACCGTTTACCGTTACGTGTTACCACACAACACAAATATCGAACGTGAACTGACGACATGCAGAATGAAATCCGAGGACATTGGAGGATTTTCCAAAAGAGGCATCTAACGAAAGCGCGACACACAGAGGCAGAGGATGTGTCTGTCGTTCGTTTCATCGGGTGGCGGCTCCTTCATTCGTCGTTTCCGAACACACTGGCGCCAAACGGTCCTGAGGGGAACTATAGAGAGAGAGCCAAGAGAGAGTGACAAAGAGAGAGTTAGTAGGGGAATAGATGGGTCATATGTGGTGAGAATAAGTCCATGCTTTTTCAGGGGTCGCAGAAAAATATCCCAGTATCTAAAGGAAGGCAATTTCTCTTCAGGGTTTTTAAGGAGAAAGATGTACCCCTCCTTTTACAGTAGTTCGACAAGTTGTTCGCATGATACTTGTTGCTAAAGGGGACCTCTTCATGGAGTTTTCAAAGCTAAGTCCGATTCATATTGAAAAACTATTAAATATTTGGTTGAAAAGCAAAATAAATATTTTAAAAAGCGAATGTCATTTTAATATAAAAATGTATAAATATGTACATATATTTTGTTTATTTAATATATAAATATTTGACGTTAATTGTACAATCATATGTATGGATATGCATATGCACATACGTACAGTTGTGTTCAATGAAATAGTAGTGCCGTGCCTCACAATTTTCAGCACTATTTTTGAGACCCTTCCAGTCTTTCTAATCCATCTTCTTGTTTGACATGACTTTAGAAAAATACCCATAAAATTGCTGTTCCATAAAATAAAAAGTTTTTTTTAGAAAATCGAAATAAAAAATAAAACTGGAATTAATGCATGTTTCATATTCTATATGTTTCTTGAGGTTTAATATGTAGTTTTTAATCAAATTGGTTTTCACTATGGCCTTACTCCCACCTAGCACGTGTAGATAAGGTACTGCCCAAGCTTAATTAGGATCTGAGACTATAATTCTTAAACCCCTTGCAAAACTGTGTTCTGGTTGACGGAATTGTAATCGTAATAACACATTTCACAATAAGATTTCGTTGGGATATTGGTCTAGAGACTGAGCCAGACATGGAAAAGTGTCGACCTTATCGGATAAAATTGCATTCCTAGCGAGCTTTCTTGCGTGTTTCAGATTATTGTCTTGTTGAAAGATCCTTTTGAGAGACATTTTTCAATGGTAATATTAATGTATTGTATTAAAAAGTATGCTTGCACCCACCACTTTATGAAATACGTCAGTGCCTGGCTAGGAAGTCCGAGTTTATATGGGCTGTAGCTCATAAGGGTCAACCCAACATGCCCAATGTTGATTTGTTCCAGTATTTGGGCATTTATCAGATATCTGTGAACGCCAAAACATATTATTTTGAGTCTTCCTTACCATATGAAGCAACTTTACACTTATCTGTCAAAAGTATTTTTCGGACTGTGACACGGCCAAGACCACATGCCTGATGTCCCCATTTTCAAAACATGAGTCGTGTCGTGAATCCATTTGCTTTTAGTCTCAAACGCTTAGCTTTCGGGTCGTGTATTAACTGTCAAAAAACTTTCAGAGCGATTTAAAATTGTGTTCATAACTTTTGAGGATATTGAAGAGCTTGGTCTTGCCTTCAACCATCTTCGATAAATTTTTTGAATATGAAATTTTTTAGGATTGGTTTTTTAGTTTAAACGGTTATATATAACAGTAAGAGCACATTCAAATTAGTTTTGAATTCCATTATACCTCCTGATTTTAGTTTTTAGTCGAATTCTTAAGTCTCCCATGTTCGACCGTTCAATGATTGCTATATTCAAACAGTTATTTCATCAAAATATTCCATATATAAATTAAGTTTACTGATGGTAACTTTTTTGAATTTTTTTAATCACCATTATTTTATTGAACAGCAGTTTTCATGGGATTTGGAATGTAAATGTTCCAGGATTCTTCCAGGAACTTTTTCAAATCGAAAGACTGGAAGGGTCTCAAAAATAGTGCTGAAAATTGTGTATGTACCTTCTACAAAACGTACTTTAATGTAGAAGTAGATAAACAGTAAATACAGCAGAGATACAGTACATGCAGTTGATACATACTCAGATTAATATCTGAATTATTCTAGTAACATGAATTTTCCTAAAACTAGCTTCTGACAGCTTTGCTTTTTTATTCAGACAGGAACCATGAACATTTTCCTCTATTGTTCGAATTGAAGAAGGGTTGTATTTCAACCAAATCAGCTTTTGAAAATTGTGCTTTTAGACAGGACACAGTTGCAATTTCTTCGGCATTTTTAAAAGCTACCTGAAAGTTAGCGAAGCTTTTACATCAATAAGCTCTCAATGCTTTCAATATATTCTAACTTAGCTAAAAGTTGTATTTTGAATAGTTTGATGAAAACAAAAGCTTGAATACAACTGGAAGGTGTTGTTGAAATTTGAAGTAGTAACAATAATTTCCGATAGGAAAAATTATTCTTTTAAAATGTTTTAAATTAGTACACGACTTTTCTGATATAAGATGGCTTTTATTCTTGTGCGTCATTCTTGTCATTTAAGATTGAGAAACGATTCGGCTCTTTGTCATCTCTTTGTTGGATATTTTTCTTGCTCGGCAGGCATTTATAATCCTTTTTATTTATCCATAAAACATCCATTGGAAAGAATTCCTCTTTACAGTTTAGCAAACCCATAGTTTTATGCAGTGCACTTTGACATCAGGAAAAGTCTGTGAAACTTTCTTCATCTGGTATTTATGGAGCGACAGGACAGCAAATATTTCGATGAAAGCTGTAGTCAGGAGCAGGGGCCTCCGCTTGAGTCAGAGGTTGTGGCGAGGGTCCTGGGGCTTGCGGTTTGTGGCTTTTTCCTTTTTGCTTACTGCTCATTTTTCTCAAAACACACACAAAAACACTACCGTATATAGATACGTATTTTCGTTAGCTGCAGGTAACAGCAAATGCATAATTCAATTTTCGAATTTTCCCTGATTCTCCTTTATATTTTCCTAAACCTGTAAATGGCCCACTAAAAATCGAGGTCAATGGCCAGAAATGAGTAACAGTAGAGAAAAATGGATGCCCCCAAGGCGGCGGAACTAACGAATGATTCGGGCGGGGCTGTCTGTGGCATTGAGGGGCATACTGTGTGTTGCATCCTGCTGCTGTGAGTGCAACTGCTGGCTGCTGCTGCAAGGCTGACCTTATAAATCATAATTTCCAACAAATAAATCCTTCACGGACAATTTAACAATGCGTCCCGGCCCCCGGAAAAAACTGCAACTGTGGTCGAAGCCTTTTGGGGGAGGAAAATTTTGTTTCTGATTTTGGTTTTTCTTTCTTCGTTTCGCTTTCTTTCTGCCAAAAAATTGGCACAAAGGGGAAAGCGAATATGAAAAAGGAAGTCGAGTTGGATGTACAAGTGTTTGTTTGTGTGAATGGGTTTTTATATGTGGGAGTGGATGATGTATTAAATGTAGGAAATGGATATTAATTTGTTTGGGTCTCCCATATGCAGCAATGATTGATGGTACATTTTGCCTTAGTATCATTCATTCCCATCTCTGGCTAATAACCTAATTTTGTGGCACACCTTTTGACACTAGAATTAGAAGTAGAATCCCATCAGAGTAGCATCCTCTTTACCTCCTTTCACTCCATTTGAAATGTGCTTTGTGTGGATTCCACAAATATGCTGATGCATTCGTTTATAGTGGGGGCTCTGTAGTAGTATTTTGGAATCTCTGAAGGCACTTATCGACCCAATGAAATGCAGATGGAAGGGATACCAAGTTCTGGTCTTTCTGTTGCTGATTTGATATGTGTGTTCTGTGGTCAAAAGGAGCTCCCTTAGCTGTTCCCCTGTACTTCTGATGAGTCATGTCCATATGTCTGTTGCGGTTCTGCATCTGTGCATCGATTTCCATCCCACGCCAAAGTTCGAGCTCAAAAATGTAATTTACGCACATTTCTAAGATGGGAAGAGGGAATGGGACAGTCAGGAGAAGGATGGGAAAACCAAAGGAGGTTGCAAAGAGAAGCGGGTAACTGTAAAGTGGGGCCAAGAGAATGAAAAGTAGCAGGCGAATGCTGGGATTCACATGTCAGTCAGAATATTTGCGTAATTTTGAACTTGGCATTTGGACAATTGTGTTTGAATTTGATTTGTAGTCCAAGCAGCAAGACCCATGGTCATGCCATACCCCCGTTGCATTGCAATGCATTGTGCCCGTTCCTTGCCCCTCTTAACCGATCTCAAATAATCAAACATTTGCCTAGCATTTTGGC